>NC_091239.1:3113536-3270407 GCF_040958095.1 Procambarus clarkii | reverse complement strand
TAGTGGCTTTCAAGGGGTGCGTTCCGTAACGCAAGTTAAATTAAAGGGGAAGGGATACAAGTGCACTGCTTTATATATATATTTCTACCACCACCATAAATAAATATATCACAGTCACACGCGGGAGCTATAACTACACTTATGTACAATAACTTGTCTTACTCCGAAGACTCAGGATGTTCCACGGTGCTCACGATGAGTAGCCCTGGTTCTCTTCTCTGTGGCCCATGATGAATCCTCTGATTCTCTTGGCGAATCTACCCTGGCCACAGGCCAGCCAAATCACAGTCCCACTGGGTGCTCCGTCGTGGAGGCCTTCAACCACAAATCCAGCCTGTAGCTGGCAGGTTCCGATCAGCTCCGATGTGTAGGCCACTCCACGACCGATACTAGGGTTGCGAGCCCTAGGCAGGAGCCTCGTGTGATTCTGCTGATCACTCTCCTCTCTCAGCACCGCAGTGGCTAGTCTCTTCCAGCAGCCAGCCCCGGATAAGACGATTCCTGGTACTGCCCTGTCACAGGCAGGCAAACACTCTCAATAGTGTTCGTCCAGGGGTGACTCACAGTTTCTGCAGCAAACACGTGGAGAGACTTTGGCTGCCTTGGGTAGACTGCCACATCGTCCAATACAGCAGTCCCAGGTCGACTCTGTAATCAGACACGTCATTAGTACTGGGGACACTCTAGGGCACCCCACTTACAGGCTTAGACACAAACGCCCACCTATCCACTCCATAAATGGCGTTGCTGTCTAAGCGCCACCTCACAAGAGGTCAGCAGCGGCTATGTTACGAGCTAATCAAGATGCGAATCCAGCACCTGTGGCCGGTATATCCCGTCCTCACTAGATGGCTTCGTCCATTTGGAGGGGGTTTCGAGAGCTGACTCACAGATGGCGTTGTCGTCACTGCTCCGTGCTACGACGCTGGACTCGAGTCCGTAACACCCCATACCCCAACCCATGAGCTATATTTAACCCCATACCCCAACCTGTTACTGTTGGTGACCTCATACCCCAACCCGTAAGCTGTAGTTGACCCCATATCCCAAACCTTGAGCTGTAGTTGACCCCATACCCCAACCCATGAGCTGTAATTAACCCCATACCCCAACCCATGAGCTGTAGTTGACCCCATACCCCAACCCGTGAGCTAAAGTTGACCCCGTACCCCAACCTGTGAGCTGTAGGTGACCCCATACCCCAACCTGTGAGCTGTAGTAGACCCTATACCCCATCCCATTAGTTTTACCTGACCCCATACCCCAACCCGTGAGCTGAAGTGAACCCCATACCCCAACCCGTGAGCTAAAGTTGACCCCATGCCCCAATCTGTGAGCTGAAGTTGACCCCATACCCCAACTCGTGAGGTATAGTTGACCCCATACCCCAACTCATGTGCAGTAGTGGACCCCATACCCCGACCCGTGAGCTGTAATTGACCCCATACACCAACCCGTGAGCTGTAGTGAACCCCATATCCCAACCCTTGAGCTGTAGTTGACCCCATTCCGCATCTCGAGAGCTGACGTGGACCCAATAGCACAACCCGTGAGCTAAAGTTGACCCCATACCCCAGTCTGTGAGCTGTAGTTGGCCAATACCCCAACCCGTGAGCTGTAGTTGACCCCATACCCCAACCCGTGAGCGGTAGTTGACCCCATACCCCCAACTCGTGAGCTATAGTTGACCCCATACCCCAAGCCATGAGCTGTAGTGGACCCCAATACCCAAACCCGTGAGCTGTAGTTGACCCCATACCCCCAAATTGTGAGCTCTAGTTGACCCAATACTCCAACCCGTGAGCTGTAGTTGACCCCATTCCCCAACCCATGAGCTGTAGATGACCCCATACCACAACCCGTGAGCTGTAGTTGACCCCATACCCCAACTCGTGAGCTATAGTTGACCCCATACCCAACTCATGTGCAGTAGTGGACCCCATACCCCAACCCGTGAGCTGTAGTTGACCCCATACACCAACGCGTGAGCTGTAGTGAATCCCATACCCCAACCCGTGAGCTAAAGTTGACCCTATACCCCAACTCGTGAGCTATAGTTGACCCCATACCCCAACTCATGTGCAGTAGTGGACCCCATACCCCAACCCTTGAGCTATAGTTGACCCCATAACCCAACCCCTGAGCTGAAGTGGACCCCATACCCCAACCCGTTTGCTAATGTTGACCCCATACCTCAATCTGTGAGCTGTAGTTGACTTCATACCCAAACCCGTGAGCTGTATTTGACCCCATACCCCAACCCTGACCTAAAGTTGACCCCATACCCCAATCCATGAGCTGCAGTTGACCCCATAACCCAACCTGTGAGCTGTAGTTGACCCCATTCCCCAACCTATGAGCTGTAGCTGACCCCATACTCCAACCCGTGAGCTGTAGTTGACCCCATACCCCAACACATGAGCTGTAGCTGACCCCATACCCCAACCTGTGAGCTGTAGTTGACCCCATACCCCAACCCATGAGCTGTAGTTGACCCCATTCCCCAACCCATGAGCTGTAGTTGACCCCATACCCCAATCCGCGAGCTATAGTTGACCCCATACCCCATCCCATGAGCTGTAGTTAACCCTTATACTCCAACACATGAGCTGTCGTTGACCCCATAACCCAACACATGAGCTGCATTTGACCCCATACCCCTACCCGTGACCTGTAGTTGACCCCATACCCCAACTCGTGAGCTGTAGTTGACCCCATACCCCAACCCATGAGCTACATTTGACCCCATACCCCAACCAGTGAGCTATATTTGACCCCATACCCCAACCTGTGACTGTTGGTGGCCCCATACCCCAACCCGTGAGCTGTAGTTGACCTCATACCCCAACCTATGAGCTGTAGTTGACCCCATACCCCAACCCATGAGTTATATTTGACCCTATACCCCAGCCCGTGAGCTATATTTGGCCCCATACCTCATTCCTTGAGCTGTAGTTGACCCCATACCCTAACCCGTGAGCTGTAGTTGACCCCATACCCTAACCCGTGAGCTGTAGTTGACCCCATAACCCAACCTGTGTGCAGTAGTTGACCCAGTACCCATTCTGTGGAGGGTAGAGGACGCCATACCCATCCTGTACTCTCCTAATTGTGCTTGCAGGTGTTGAGCTTTGGCTCTTTGGTCCCGTCTAGAGTACCAGATCCCATAGGCACTACCGGATGGATATGGGGCAGTACCGCACCCTTTAGCAATCCTCTGGGCAGTACTTGATCCTGTAGGCAGTAGCGGACTCCATAACCATCTTTAGGTGGTAGTGGACACCTGGGGGTCCCATCCCGGGGCGGTAGAGGACCCATACCCATTCTGTGGGCAGAAGTGAACTATTCACCCATCTTCCGGGCGGTAGTGTTCCCCCCCATACCTATCATGTGGGCAGTATTGTAACCCCATACTCCTCTTGAGGGCCTTAGGGGACCCTATACTCATCCTGTGGGCGGTACTGGGCCACATACCCATCATGTGGGTGGGTAGTGGCCCACATACTCATCCTCTGGGCGGTAGTGGACCCCATACCCATGATTTGGGGTAGTGGACCTCATAACCATCCAGTGGATGGAAGTGAACCGCCTTCCATCCAGTGGATGGAAGGCGGTTCACTACCGCCTGTCGGCGGTAGTGAACCCCATGCGCATGCCGTGGGCAGTAATTCACCCCATGCCAATCATGAGGCTGTAATGGACCATCCTATACCCAACCTTCAGGTGATAGTGGACCCCATACTTATCCTTTTAGGTGGTAGTGGACTCATCGTGAGATTTGTTGTGGACTATAGATCTATCCTGTTTTCAGTAGTGTACCCCATTTCAACTTAACTTCGGGTTGTTTTATCCGAAACGCTATGTGTACTAGTGGCTTTAGGTATTGTATGTACTAGTTCTATCTATAAATCAATCAGAATGTTTGTAACTCTGCATGTATGTACTTTTCTTAAATAAATTATTATTATTATTATTATTATTATTATCATTTTCTGTTGACGTTCCTGCAATTCACTCTCTTTAGATTTCAAAGCACACACAATTGTATATTAAATTCATTTAGAGCCCCATAATAATATGTAATAATTTTTAATGCTTATTATAGTTTACTTAGAACTACCAAGATTTCTCAAAACAAAACTACGAGCCTTCAATTGGATGTAGCTTATCCATGATACTCGAATAACATGGAAAATAGTACGTAAATTTCACATCAGAAGTTTTACTGGAAAAATACAAGCATCCATTAAAATTGGAGCAAACGGACCCTTATGCTCTTTACAGTAATGTGACGGGTACTATGAGACTATGGTACTTGAGGAAGGGTTGGTGCCTGGTGATAGGAAATAGCTGGAAATCTACCACAGATAAACTATGAACATTAGCATATAAGCCTTTGGCCACATAGGTACTATGTTATAGCCAGAGCGGGTTGCAGTAACATAGAGGGAGCACAGAGTGCACACAGCTGGCCCAGTAGTGTGTGATAGATATCACCAGTAACATAGAGGGAGCACAGAGTGCACACAGCTGGCCCAGTAAAGTGTGATAGATATCAGCAATAACATAGAGGGAGCACAGAGTGCACATAGCCCTCCCAGTAGTGTGTGATAGATATCACCAGTAACATAGAGGAAGCACAGAGTGCACACAGACCGGTAGTGTGTGATAAATATCACCAGTAACATAGCACATACCAGAGAGTTGTCTCATTAGTGTGGAAGATAATCTAGAAAGGAACCCATATTTTTGTCACTGGTGTCGCTTTTTGTCGCTCAACGTTCCGTTCGCCTTGATATAGATAAGCGTAGTGGTGGCTTGTGTGCTCTTATCTGGTGTTACCGTTGACGCCAGTGTAGTTGTCAGTAGTGTACTGTTAACAGTTCTCGTGTGTTACCGTTGACGCCAGTGTAGATGTGAGTAGTGTACTGTTAACAATTCTCGTGTTACCGTTGACGCTAGTGTAGTTGTCAGTAGTGTACTGTTAACAGTTCTCGTGTTACCGTTGACGCAAGTGTAGTTGTGAGTTGTGTACTGTTAACAGTTCTCGTGTGTGTGAAGTGTCTTGCTTTTGGTTTTACCAGGCTGTATTGATATTATCTGTTGTGAACAGTCTTCATGGTGTCCCAGAGGTACTGACCATTGAGTGACCACAAGGCCTTGACCTGGGTGTGACACTTGGCCACATTCACAGTGTGTCCTGGTGTGATGTGATACGTGATTAAAGACAAACTTTCCTCAACAACTCTCCAGCCTACAGCTTTTGGTAAACCAGCGAGCGTTAAGCTTTTGTTAAAGCAAGCAGCAAAAAGCACTCGGTTAAAGCGGGAGTTTAGATCTGGTGGCACTTCAGACATCCTCAGGTTATCATCGTCTACCAAAAAGAGGTTTGTGGTAATCTTAATTTTTTTTATTTCACAAAAGTATTTGTTTTAAAGTTCAACAAAAGATTAATAGTATTTCATTAATCAAGGAATAATAGAATGTAAACAATTAATACCATATCAAGTAGGTGGGAGATCCGCTAGCGTCTAAAATGTTCATTTTTTGGGCCAATCGTTCACCCTTCTAAAACAAACTATTTTTTTTTATTGAGGAAAAACATTTCAAGTTGATGGTGACAGGCACCGACGTCCTCAAAGTTTAAGTATCCCCTCGAATGTTAAGATCGTTTTCTTTTGAAAAAGATGGAATCACTGACTGTGGGAATATTTCTTGAAGATCGGGAGATGCAGGAGAGGTTATGCTGTGAGCTCTTATGCTGCTTCTTGCTGGGCAGCTAAGTGTGATGCTGTTTAGAATTTAATTGTAGAAGTATACATATAATGTCTGTATTAAGTAATGAGTAAGTCTCATGAGACAAACGTGTCTCTACACTCATCTGAAGACTTCGGCCACACATACATAGTCTTCACAGTAGTGTCAAGTGTGTTAAATATTGTACACACTAATGGTGTTCTCTGTGAGTGATGTTGAAGATCCACACTACAAACAATTATAACCACCTGTCTACCTCTACCTTGGCGTTGTAAGAACTACAGCCACTACGCAAGCGTTCACGACCACAAGGTTCACCACGCCATACATGACCACAAGGTTCCCCACACCAAACATGACCACAAGGTTCACCACACCATACATGACCACAAGGTTCACCACACCATACATGACCACAAGGTTCACCACACCAGCATACATGACCACAAGGTTCACCACACCACCATACATGACCACAAGGTTTACCACACCACCATACATGACCACAAGGTTCACCACACCAGCACACATGACCACAAGGTTCACCACACCACCATACATGACCACAAGGTTCACCACACCATACATGACCACAAGGTTCACCACACCAGCATACATGACCACAAGGTTCACCACACCACCATACATGACCACAAGGTTCACCACACCATACATGACCACAAGGTTCACCACACCAGCATACATGACCACAAGGTTCACCACACCACCATACATGACCAGAAGGTTCACCACACCATACATGACCACAAGGTTCACCACACCAGCATACATGACCACAAGGTTCACCACGCCACCATACATGACCACAAGGTTCACCACACGATACATGACCACAAGGTTCACCACACCAGCATACATGACCACAAGGTTCACCACACCATACATGACCACAAGGTTCACCACACCACCATACATGACCACAAGGTTCACCACGCCACCATACATGATCACATGGTTCACCACACCAGCATACATGACCACAAGGTTCACCACACCAGCATACATGACCACAAGGTTCACCACACCAGCATACATGTCCATAAAGTTCACCACACCAGCATACATGACTACAAGGTTCACCACACCAGTATACATGACCACAAGGTTCACCACACCATACATGACCACAAGGTTCACCACACCATACATGACCATAATGTTCACTACACCATACATGACCACAAGGTTCACCACACCATACATGACCACAAGGTTCACCACGCCACCATACATGACCACAAGGTTCACCACGCCACCATACATGACCACATGGTTCACCACACCAGCATACATGACCACAAGGTTCACCACACCAGCATACGTGACCATAAGGTTCACCTCACCATACATGACCATAAGGTTCACCACACCATACATGACCACAAGGTTCACCACACCAGCATACATGACCACAAGGTTCACCACACCAGCATACATGACCACAAGGTTCACCATACCAGCATATAGTCCTGGAGACCATTCAGGCTTGTTCGCGTGACCACAAGATTCACCACTCCAGCATACATGACCACAAGGTTCACCACGCCACCATACATGACCACAAGGTTCACCACACCAGCATACATGACCACAAGGTTCACCACACCACCATACATGACCACAAGGTTCACCACACCAGCATACATGACCACAAGGTTCACCACGCTACCATACATGACCATATGGTTCACCACACCACCATACATGACCACAAGGTTAACCACACCACCATACATGACCACAAGGTTCACCACACCAGCATACATGACCACAAGGTTCACCACGCCACCATACATGACCACAAGGTTCACCACACCAGCATACATGACCACAAGGTTCACCACGCTACCATACATGACCATATGGTTCACCACACCACCATACATGACCACAAGGTTAACCACACCACCATACATGACCACAAGGTTCACCACACCAGCATACATGACCACAAGGTTCACCATACCAGCACACATGACCACAAGGTTCACCTCGCCACCATACATGACCACAAGGTTCACCACAGCATACATGACCAAAAGGTTCACCACAGCATACATGACCACAAGGTTCACCACACCACCATACATGACCACAAGGTTCACCACGCCACCATACATGACCACAAGGTTCACCACACCACCATACATGACCACAAGGTTCACCACACAAGCATACGTGACCACAAGGTTCACCACGCCACCATACATGACCACAAGGTTCACCACACCATACATGACCATAAGGTTCACCACACCATACATGACCATAAGGTTCACCACACCAGCATACATGACCACAAGGTTCACCACACCAGCATACATGACCACAAGGTTCACCACACCAGCATACATGACCATAAGGTTCACCACACCAGCATACATGACCACAAGGTTCACCACACCACCATATATGACCACAAGGTTCACCACACCACCATATATGACCACAAGGTTCACCACACCAGCATACATGACCACAAGGTTCACCACACCAGCATACATGACCACAAGGTTCACCACACCACCATACATGACCACAAGGTTCACCACACCACCATACATGACCACATGGTTCACCACACCACCATACATGACTACAAGGTTCACCACACCACCATACATGACCACAAGGTTCACCACACCACCATACATGACCACATGGTTCACCACGCCAGCATACATGACCACAAGGTTCACCACACTAGCATACATGACCACAAGGTTCACCACGCCACCATACATGACCACAAGGTTCACCACACCAGCATACATGACCACAAGGTTCACCACGCTACCATACATGACCATATGGTTCACCACACCACCATACATGACCACAAGGTTAACCACACCACCATACATGACCACAAGGTTCACCACACCAGCATACATGACCACAAGGTTCACCATACCAGCACACATGACCACAAGGTTCACCTCGCCACCATACATGACCACAAGGTTCACCACAGCATACATGACCAAAAGGTTCACCACAGCATACATGACCACAAGGTTCACCACACCACCATACATGACCACAAGGTTAACCACACCACCATACATGACCACAAGGTTCACCACACCAGCATACATGACCACAAGGTTCACCATACCAGCACACATGACCACAAGGTTCACCTCGCCACCATACATGACCACAAAGTTCACCACAGCATACATGACCAAAAGGTTCACCACAGCATACATGACCACAAGGTTCACCACACCACCATACATGACCACAAGGTTCACCACGCCACCATACATGACCACAAGGTTCACCACACCACCATACATGACCACAAGGTTCACCACACAAGCATACGTGACCACAAGGTTCACCACGCCACCATACATGACCACAAGGTTCACCACACCATACATGACCATAAGGTTCACCACACCATACATGACCATAAGGTTCACCACACCAGCATACATGACTACAAGGTTCACCACACCAGCATACATGACCATAAGGTTCACCACACCAGCATACATGACCACAAGGTTCACCACACCACCATATATGACCACAAGGTTCACCACACCACCATATATGACCACAAGGTTCACCACACCAGCATACATGACCACAAGGTTCACCACACCAGCATACATGACCACAAGGTTCTCCACACCACCATACATGACCACAAGGTTCACCACACCACCATACATGACCACATGGTTCACCACACCACCATACATGACTACAAGGTTCACCACACCACCATACATGACCACAAGGTTCACCACACCACCATACATGACCACATGGTTCACCACGCCAGCATACATGACCACAAGGTTCACCACACTAGCATACATGACCACAAGGTTCACCACACCAGCATACATGACCACAAGGTTCACCACACCACCATACATGACCACAAGGTTCACCACACCAGCATACATGACCACAAGGTTCACCACACCATACATGACCACAAGGTTCACCACACCAGCACACATGACCACAAGGTTCACCACACCACCATACATGACCACAAGGTTCACCATACCAGCACACATGACCACAAGGTTCACCACGCCACCATACATGACCACAAGGTTCACCACAGCATACATGACCACAAGGTTCACCACACCAGCATACATGACCACAAGGTTCACCACACCACCATACATGACCACAAGGTTCACCACGCCACCATACATGACCACAAGGTTCACCACAGCATACATGACCACAAGGTTCACCACACCACCATACATGACCACAAGGTTCACCACACCACCATACAAGACCACAAGGTTCACCACACCAGCATACATGACCACAAGGTTCACCACACCACCATACATGACTACAGGGTTCACCACGCCACCATACATGACCACAAGGTTCGAATGGTGATTATACTTGATAATGATACTCTTATTATCGCATTATTACACTTGATAATGGTACTCTCATTATTGATCCCGCGATCGATAATGACTCCTGAGAATTACGTTACTCGACTGAGCGGTCGGCTCTCACTCCCGACAGCCTTGTCGCTCACCAAAAAAATCTATGAAAATTTATATTAACACGTCAGTCACGAACCTACATATATATTAACACGTTAGTCACGAACCTAAATATATATACAACCACACTTGTCACAACCTTGGGGAACACAACATGAGAAATAACCACACTCTGTTATCACTCCACAATAATCAAATGCCAGGAATCCCTGGTGTTACACACGGACACTATTACCTGTGCACTTATGATGACCAGTACTGGATTTCCACACCTGTAAGAGATTACATCACATGGAACACAATAAACATCATGAATGAATTACTATAATTCTACCAGAGTGGAATATAAATATTACTTGGACATCCCTCACAGTCCTTGGCTAATCTATGTAAACTTTGTTCCCGTGTGTACTCACTAACACACACACATACAGGGACACCTGTCTACACCAGTCTAAATCCGTCTGGACTGACATGAATATCAATAAGGGTGAAAATCTCACACGTTCCCACTTCACCTCACCCCACCGGGTACTTGGAGACAATGGTGTGGGATATCTGGGGCTTGACTCAATTATTTAATTATTTAATTTAATAACGAAGGACCACCTACTTTTGAGTAAAGAGGGAAACTAATAAAAAGTGATCATTAGAAAACACAAGGAAAAACCAGTGTCTATGGATAGGTATTAGAAAGAATAATCACTTAAATAAATAATGGACTGTATGATTAATTAAAGTCAGAGCGTCAAACGCCTACATTGGGGGGGTATTGCTAGAACTTCATATACATCTAGGAACTAGTGTGGTTCGTCACCAGTTCATTGTTAAGTAAATAATATTATGACCTAAAATATTATAGAATCAATAGGTAAATTCATAAAAATAGGTAAAGTTGGGTATCAGTGTAATTCTTGCTGATAACTCTCCAACGCCACGTGTCTCAGACTCTGACGCCAAGACTTTCCCCTGTCCAAGCACGCACGCTGCACAAGCTGGCTCCACAATGGCGTCTCCTTCCTCTTCCAACCCGCGTCCCGCATTCATCACCGAAATTATTTATCACGAATAATACTATTTCACGCAATCGTGGTTGAAATACTTTAATAAGGACTGGGTTGTGATTCTAGGGATTTAAATATTATTGCTTTCTCGTCTTATGGTGGTAAACGAGAAATGGAGAAGATTTTAGTTTTCTCCATGGCATTCACGCGTGACAGAAAAACTATTACTTGATAACAGTTGTAACTAAAAACTCTCGATTTAGAATTATTTGGGAGTTATGTTATCCGTAAATAATTATCACACGGAATACTGATGATTTTAGAGAACAACATTCAATTCTCTAGCACATTGGTAATAAATGTGTTTAACTAGACATTATTGACGCAATATTAGTGCTTTATTTCGTAAGAATTCTAGCATCAATACGCATATATAATGGTTAGTTTATGTTGACACTACTGTTAGTAAATTTGGTTACTACTGTAGTTAGTATATAATAATAATGATTTATTATAAGACAATAGTAGTGTATTAGTGTTGGAAATTTCCAACATAACTCCGGGGGGAGATTTCTCGGGTTGCAGTGCAATGTTGAGTACTGACATACCTATCCCGAAGTTAGTATTAATGTTAGTATGTTAGTACACACATAACGGATGTCCCGTAATTGTCAAGAACATACAAGAAATTTGAGTCTTGCAAAGAAATTCATGTTGAATGGAACATGTTATTGTGAGTCATCTAAAGTTAATGACTAATAAAGCCTACAATATACTCTGTGACTGGTGTCGCTATGACATGTAACGTTTATGTTACTAAGTCTTAAAGTTTTGTAAACTCTTAAATACTCTAGACGAATTAATGTTATTGTTAATAGCCTATACAACACATTAAGAATTAAATCATACAATTTAAAGTAACTGAGAATCCACTGTGATGAGAATGTTCTGGGTCATTGTGACTTGTAACGGATTTGTTACTTGACATCACAACACAGTATCTTCATGATTACTTAAATTGGATGGAAAAAGTTTTGCTCTTAGTCAGAGCTATAATAGGCTTGTAGTTTCCATTTGCATTGTTGAGCAGCAGCTCTAGTGGGGCGGTTGCTCGGTGCATCAGAATTGTTATCCTCGGAAACTGTTGGTGAAGCTGGTTCTGATAAACACTCTCGTTCTGCTAATTCGAGAGGTACCAACTTCTCTAAGGTTTTTAGGGTAGTGTTGCCTCACCACAAAACCTTTACTACTCTCAGGATGCCTTGGTGATCTGGGTGGATAGCAACAATTTTGCCTATGGGCCACTCTGACCTTGGTCCATCACTGTCAACCAATACTAAGTCTCCTGGTTTAAGTTGAACTTTATTATAGGGGCTCGAAGCTCCGTAGTGGTATTCTCGTAGAGCTGTGAGGTACTCTCGAGTACATACCTCATTCCACCTTTCAATTACTTTTGAGAGATGTTGGTAACTTTCTACTAAGTCACTCCTGGTTACATGGGAAGGGTCGACGGGGTCCTCTGCCAAAGGTATCAGAGGGCTCAGCAGGCCTCCATGTATTAAGTGCGAGGGACTCAGAGGTGCTCTCTGTGAGAAATCATCTGATAGGTAAGTTAATGGGCGATTGTTGACTCACGCCTCAATTTCCACGACGAGTGTTTGGAGTTCGGAGTAACTAATTTTCTGTCGATGTAGGGTCTTCCTTAAACACTTCTTGACAGTCCCTATCATGCGTTCGTAGAACCCAGCTTGCCAGGGGGCTCTGGGAGCAATAAATTTCCAGTGGCATTGTCGTCTCTGCAGGACTGACTGCACTTCTGGATGATTCCATATCTCTCATAGACAGGCTTTTCCTGCTACAAAATTTGAACCATTGTCCGATATCATTAGTTTGGGACAGGATCTGCGAGCTGCAAATCTACGAAAAGCTTGGATGAAGGCTTCAGCACCCATGTCAGAAGTCACTTCTAGATGTACGCCTCGCGTGGTAGCACACGTGAAGAGGCAAATATAAGCTTTCACTGGTATCTTATCTGGATTGCCAGTGAGAAGCAAGGCTCCTGTGTAATCGACACCAGTGGTCTCAAAGGGACGAAGATGAACTACTCTTTCTTAAGGGAGTGGTGGAGGTCCTGGGTAAGGACACACTCGAGCATCGTATCTTTTGCAGATCACACAGAACTTATTAATTGATTTGACGGTTTGACGACCTTGAGGAAGCCAATATTTCTGTCTGAGGTCGGTGAGAGTGTCTAACACTCCACCATACAAAGTACCATATTGATGGTGATGTAAAACTAGAAGTTTTGTAATAATGTGGTGACGTGGTAGAAGGATCGGATTCTTTGTATCGAAATCAATTTTTGCATGAAGCAAACGTCCTCCACATCTTAATATATTATGAGTGTTGGCATCATACCAGATACCTAGAGACTTGGTTAATTTATCTGGAAGATTTTCATATTCACTTCCATATGTCTCTTGCTGTGCACGTTTGATCCAGTAGAGGATAGGATTGGGAAACTTATGTCTGATTCCTATCTTAGCAAGAAAGTCAAACACATGTGCTGTCACTCTTAATAACTTACTCAAGTTAGAATAATTGTGAGGATTAATAGCTAAGATTCGAGGGGTTCTGGTTCCTTCATGGGAGTAGTGATATTGGTCACTATGACTTGTGGCTTTTGTTTGGGCCACTGACCACCAACAAGCCATGAAGGTCCATTAAACCACATCGAAGACTTGATGAGTTGTTTTAATGTCAACCCTCGAGATAAGTAATCTGCAGGATTGTCCTAAGTGGGAACATGTCTGAATTTATATCCAGCAGATAATTCATGAATTTCCCTAACACGATTACTAACGTAGGGAGTTTTATTGTTGTTGTTTCTTACCCATTGTAAGACTGCCTCATTGTCTGACCACACGACGATTTCACCAAAGTGGATATTATTGAGTGTCTTGGTCAGGCAATGAGCTAATCTTACTCCCACCAGCAATGCAGTTAACTCCATTTGAGGTAAAGATCTCTTCTTAATGGGAGCAACTCTTGCTTTAGATGTGAGCAAAATTGATTGTGCACTATTGACTAAGTAGGCTACAGCGCCATACGCTTTGCCAAAGGCATCGCAAAAAACGTGCAAATTTGAGGGCAAGTTTTGTCCTGAAGCATTACGAGGAAATTTCAAAACACCTAACTGATTGAAATCCGTTGTGAGTATCTGCCATTTATCTTGCAACTCAATTGGCAATGGATCATCCCATCCCATATGTTTCTGCCAGCATTCCTGCATTAGGAGTTTGCCCCTTATTAATATAGGACTAAGTAAGCCTAAAGGGTCAAATGGTTGACTGACATAGGAGAGTAATTTTCTCATGGTAAGGGATGAATTATCGGTTTGTACTGACTTGACATTCATCTCGTCAGTACTTGTGTTCCATTCCACACCCAGAACTTTTAATTGATTAGGTACCTGATAACCTGGAAACTCTTTCTCGATTATCTGGTTTAATGATTTATTATTTGAGGCCCATGATTGTAGTGGCATATTGGCTCCTAATAACTTACGGTTAGCCTCATGGTAGATTTCTACCAAATTAGATTGATCATTTGTAGTTCCCTGGAAATTATCGACATACAAGTTGTCACTGATTTCTGCCTTATAAGGGCTATTTGACTTCCTCAAATGTGTATCTAATGTTGCTTGAAGTAGAAACGGGGAGGAAGTCGCTCCGAATAGCACTGAGGCAAAACGATAGGTTATGATATCACTGTTAGGATCCAGTGGGTCCTTAATCCAGAGAAACTTGGTGTAATTACGGTCCTCTTCTTGTAAGCCTACTCTAAGGATAGCTTTACTGATATCAGCAGTATAAGCAAAAATACCAGTACGGAACCGTAATAGCACATCATGTAGCCTTTGAGTTAGGCTAGGTCCCGTTTGGAGGCACTCATTCAAGGACACGCTGTTTGGCTCACTTTGGCACTACAGTTGAAAACAATACGTATTGGTGTTGTCAATGAATCTTTCACCACAGCGTGATGGGGTAAATAGTGACCTATTTTTCGGTCATCACTATCAACAACTTCGATAAATTTACTGTTGAGTTGTTGTTGGATTAATTGATGATACATGTTCAGTTTGTCTGACTGCTTCTTCAGCCGTATTAATTGAGACTGTAATTGTGAGGCTGCCATGAAATAATTAACTGGAAGTTGTGGATAATTCAACTTCCATGGTAGTCTCACCCAGTATTGTTTGTCTTTATAGACAACTGTATCCAGATATTGCTGGTAAGTACACATATCATCAGGGCTTGGTTGTTCAGGGACAATACCTAAAGTGTCTAAATCCCACAGACGATGTACAGGTGGATCAGACTCATTATCTTCAGATATTTCTCTGAAATGTAGGGGTGACTGTTCCAAGCCTAGTCACGCCAATATTGTATTGTTAGATTGTTGGTTGGTTGAAGCTGGATTTTGTTGGAAAAGCACTGGTCCAGCAAGCAACTTGCCTCCAGCAGATGACAACAAATTCATTCCATGTTGTCTGGTGAATCCCGTTATAAATTTATAATAATGGTCAGCGCCTATAAGTATACCAACATCAGTGAGGCAGTCAGAATATATTTTGTAATCTGCTAGCCTCATGCAGTTTCGTTTAAGATATTTCGCAGTGCGAGCTAATCCTGTGACCTGCAGGACTGAAGGAAGTTTGTCTACTACTACCGCTTGTATTGGACTAGTGGAAGATCCAAGTCTCACTAATACCTTAACTACTTGGTATTCACGAGGACCACTATTAGTCAAGAATCCAGAAATATTCAATCTCACACTTTTGGCAGGTTTTAATTTTAACTGCTCGACTAATTGTTTGGTGATGAAAGTTTTCTGTGATCCTTGATCAAAAAGACCTCTAGTGTTAACTCTAGATTTCCTGTCAATTAGTTTGAGTTGAGCTGTAGGCAGAGTGGTATTATTGCCTGACTCAGTAGCAAGTACATTTATTTCTTGATGTACCTTGCAATATTGTACTGTAGTAGAATTCGTAGAATTCTCCCCAGTTGTCAGAGATTGTGTAGAAGTTTTTCTACATAAGGCATAATGATGTATACCTTTGTTGCATCTACTGCATGACCGTAGTTGCACTACACATTTACTGGGATCATGAGAACCCATGCACTTGGTGCACCTGTGTAATTCTTGTAACCGTTTAATCCTGGTATTAAAGTTAGGATAAACAGTGCATTTGTAGGTGACGTGTTCTTGACCACAGAACAGACACCTTCTCTCTCTGGTTGAATTTGTCCCTTTAGTAGGCAAATCATGTTACATCAGAGGGAGAAAGAGAATAAATACCTACACTACCACTCCTTTTTCCAGTGGATGGAGTAGTCTTAGGTTTGAATTTATTGGACTTATTCAAAGTCGATTTGGGTTTTACTGAGGTGTCAATGTTAGGTGATTTAGACTCAGGTTTAATCTTATCATGAGTCTTCAACCTGTTAACCGTTATTCTCAGTCCCTCGAATATTTGCTCGAGAGTGAGAAACTCGGTTTTGTAGTGTGAGCATATTTCTGCTAAGATATTTCGAGGTAATTTTCTCTGCAAAAGTAACTTGACTGACCATTCTGAGGCTGGTACATCAACTTTAGTACCTAAGGCCTTCACTAGAGACTCTACTTCTAGCCTGAAGCTTTGAAGTGAGTCTGGTCTGTTACTTGGTGCATTCAGATCAAGCAACTGGTAATAAAGGTTAGCTATACTCAACTCCTTGTTGCAATAGTTCAACTTTAGTAGTTTTATAGCTTCCTCATAATTACTCTCAGTGAGAGCTAGGTTATTTATGACCTTTTTAGCCTCCCATTTGAGAAGACTAATCAGGTATGAGAATTTAGAAATCTTGTCAAGATAAGATTTCTTATGTATATGAACTTCAAATGAAGTCCAAAAGTTGTCCCAATTTTCTTCATCCAGCCCTACAAATGTAGGTAGGTCTAAAGTATGTAGACGAACCTCAGGTAATTGATAACTGGATTGAGACATAGTATTATTTGCATTAGATTTAGATTGTGTTACTATATTCGATAGTATGTCAAGTTTATCTTGAGTCTCATCTTTATACTGGGAAATATCTGCTATAATTCGATCCATTTCATCAGGATCAGTTTCAATGGTATTCAGTAGGTCGAGATAAGACTGGCTTGTAGTTCTAACTTGATCAAATTTCAGATCAGCTACTCTCACTGATGTTTCTAGTCGACAGGAATCAATGGGAGTTGCTTTAGACAAAGCATCAGACTTGTTAATTAGTCTAGTTAAATGACCTTTGAGGCCAATATAGGTTCTCCTTAATTGTTCAGGAGTAGCTATGATGGTTTTAAGTCCAAACTTCATGGGACTTGAATAAGTATTACTAATGAAGCTTGGGTACTTGCTCATTAGTTGACAAGTAATATTGAGTATAGCCTAATTTAATGTGGCTAAATTACACTCTACCTCACTCGAGGTTAAATGTAATTATTTTGAGCAGTGCTTGAACTTCACCATTAACTTTCGTCTGGCTAGCTCATCTTTATCACCATTAGATGTAATGGTGATCATTCAGCAGCACTCAAAATGTATACACACAAATAATGAGTACATGAATAATTAATATGGATATACTCTAATCAGAGTTACCCTAAGGTTTAATCCCACCCTTGATAGGGTCAGCACAAGAATGAATAACATATGTACTACTAACTAGCTCAAGCCTAGTTGTGAGAATTTCTACCTAAGAAACTACAAATTTATTTAGTCTGCGTTTGTGCCAAATTCAGCACAATCACAGCCTAAATTCCTACCTAATAAAGATTGGCAAAGATTATATTGTGGTGCAGTAATGTGAATATATAGTTGTGCTGTATTTTTTTTTTTTTATTTTATAGTTTATATAAATGTGCACTTGCACACACAGGTGAAAAAACAATTATGTACAGTTAATTTTGGCTTGCTAGCCACAGCCGTTTGTGGTGATTGATTGTGTTGATCAATTTGTCAATTACATGTGACCTAGACTCACCTGACAGGTGTACACCATCTCTTGCCAGGTTTTGCCTGTATGGTCTGGCTCTAAATTGAATATAATTGGCATCCAATCGTACTCGCTTCCTCAGCCTAAAGTTTATATATTTGGCAGCTCTTTGGTAATATTCTGGGCTTACTCCCCTACGATTATTATTACTCAGTTGGCGAGGTTCCACCAATGTGAACACTACCAAATTGCTGATGAGTTTAAATGAGGAAATTATAGTTTTAAGGTGATTAATTACCTCAGCTGGGTGTCGAGTAGGATGGATGTCATTACCACCTAAATAAATAATGGTTAGATGGTGAGGCCACTCTAACACAGGTGTTAGTGTGGAATTGTTATTGAGGTTATGAGCTGTTGCTCCTGGTGACCTAAAGATTCTTACTTCAGTATGAGGTATAGGTCTAAGTATTGTGGGTAACTGACTGTGTCCCATGAGTGCTACCTTATACATGAGGTATAAGTAGCAAATGAATTGGTGTGAATTAGGCTAACCTATGTGGTACACTGCCGGTAGACACAATTAATTAATGTGGTTAGTCTAGACTACTTCACACGGTGATTAGTTATTACTAATTAGTATATATATTTATATCCGGTTCGAAGGACCATAATGTGGGATATCTGGGGCTTGACTCAATTATTTAATTATTTAATTTAATAACGAAGGACCACCCACTTTTGACTAAAGAGGGAAACTAATAAAAAGTGATCATTAGAAAACACAAGGAAGAACCAGTGTCTATGGATAGGTATTAGAAAGAATAATCACTTAAATAAATAATGGACTGTATGATTAATTAACTAAAGTCAGAGCCTCAAACACCTACATTGGGGGGGTATTGCTAGAACTTCATATACGTCTAGGAACTAGTGTGGTTCGTCACCAGTTCATTGTTAAGAAATAATATTATGACCTAAAATATTATAGAATCAATAGGTAAATTCAAATACAGAATATTAATGGTTATTAAAATTAAAGAGCAATCATCTAAGTAAACACATCAATTTCCAATAATCATATGGTAAAATATTCGATATGATAATCTTGTGAATTTGTACAATAAAATGGACTAATTAAATGTGTACAAAAAGTCTTAGCTTTAAGACGATTTCTATGGCATCATTCGTGCTTCGTCCTCGTGATCTCAGGATCTCCACATAGAAGCCATTAGAGGTGAATAACACGAATACAGTTAACGACTCGTTGACTCCTCACATACGAGCTGTAATTTAAAGGATATTACGTAGCATTGAACTAGACTACTTAGATCTCAATATTTATGAAAACAGAAAATAAATATTAATGTGGTACTAACGTTGGATTTGGTGTTGTCCCACTATATAACGACAGACTACCCACGAAATATATAATCTCTAATGATGCATCAAGAAAGAAAATATACTTAGCACAAGCGCAGTAACTGCTGAAGTCTGCCGATATCGCGTCTATCAGTCCCAGACTTCCACGGTGTTGTACACGTGATTGAGAGTTTTGGCTTCATTCTCGACGCGTTATTGATTGGCTGAGCACTATGGAGCACGTGGAAGAATAATTATTCTTTATTAGTTGGGTATCAGTGTAATTCTTGCTGATAACTCCCCAATGCCACGTGTCTCAGACTCTGACGCCAAGACTTTTCCCTGTCCAAGCATGCACGCTGCACAAGCTGGCTTCACAATGGTGTCTCCTCCCTCTTCCAACCCGCGTCCCGCATTCACCACCGAAATTATTTATCACGAATAATACTATTTCGCGCAATCGTGGTTGAAATACTTTAATAAGGACTGGGTTGTGATTCTAGGGATTTATATATTATTGCTTTCTCGTCTTATGGCGGTAAACGAGAAATGAAGAAGATTTAATTTTCTCCATGGCATTCACGCGTGACAGAAAAACTATTACTTGATAACAATTGTAACTAAAAACTCTCGATTTAGAATTACTTGTGAGTTATGTTATCCATAAATAATTATCACACTGAATACTGATGATTTTAGAGAACCACATTCAGTTCTCTAGCACATTGATAATAAATGTGTTTAACTAGACATTATCTGACGCAATATTGGTGCTTTATTTCGTAAGAATTCTAGCATTAATACGCAAATATAATGGTTAGTTTATGTTGACACTACTGTTAGTAAATTTGGGTACTACTGTAGTTAGTATATAATAATAATGATTTATTATAATACAATAGTAGTGTATTAGTGTTGGAAATTTCCAACAAATGGGACGAAACACCTGACCTCGAATTCAAGCTTAAAGATAAAATCACCAAAAACACACACAAGGTATTTATTCTCATTTACACAGCCGGCTCACATCCATGCACCCCAGTGTCCCACCCCCTACACAGATCCCCTGCTTTGTAGGTGGTTGGTCAGCAATACCAGGGATAGGCTAAGCTGGTATAGCCTCGTGTGTTGACGGTCTGATACGGACCCGAGCCCAGCGTCCGAGCATGAAGCAATGACGACCACGCCATCTGTGGGTCAGCTCCCGAAACCCCCTCCAAATGGACGGCGCCATCAAGTGAGGACAGGAAATACCAGCCACAAGGGCTAGTTTCCCGTTCTGATCAGCTCATAACACAGCCGCTGCTGACCTCTGGTGAGGTGAAGCTTAGACAGCAACGCCATCTATGGAGTGGATAGGTGGGCGTTTGTGTCTAAGCCGGTAAGTGAGATGCCCTAGGGTGTCCCTATTACTGATGACGTGGTTGATTACAGAGTCAACCTGGGACTGCTGTAATGAATGTTGGATCAGTCTACCCAAGGCAGTCGAAGAGTCTCCACGTGTTTGCTGCAGCAGCTGTGAGTCACCCCCCGGATGAAAACTGTGGTGTTAGCCTGCCTGTGACGTGGCAGTTGAGGGATTGTCGTACCCGGGACTGACTGGTGGAGACGCTTAACCACTGGGGCGTTGTGGTGAGGAGAGTGATCTGTGGGATCACACGAGGCTCCTGCCTAGGGCTCGCTACCCTAGTATCGGTCGTGGAGTGGCCTAACCAGCGTTGCTGATTGGAACCTGCCAGCTACAGGCTGGATTTGTGGTTGACGGCCTCCACGACGGTGCCCCCAGTGGAACTGTGATTTGGCTGGCCTGTGGCCAGGGTAGACTCAAGAGAATCGAAGGATTCATTGTGAAGCCACAAGAGGACCAAGAGCTAAGCATCGTCGAGCACCGTGGAACACTCCGTGTCTTCAGAAGAAGACTACATTGTATATAATAGTGTTTACACCTCCCCCGTGTGATAAGATATATATTATTTATGGTGATGGTGACAATTATATTATTAGGATTTTGCCTTTGTCTCCCTTCCCCTTTAATTTACTTGCGTTACGGAGCTCACCCCTTGAAAGCCACTACTAGCTTGGGGCCGGATACCCAAACTCTACTTACATCAGAGAAAGAACCCGGTTGCGACCCAATAGGGCCGTAACATAATTGGCATCCCCAGCGGGATCCGACCCCTTGTCAAGTACGTTTGACAGGGGTGGTGAAGTGGTGTAATCCCTGTAAATAATTCCCCCTGTGTGTGACTATTAGGACGTTATACGTCCTGTGCGGTGCTCGGAGTGATTCAGTGCAATATTGTGTAGTGCGGTGCTCGCTGTGATTAAGTGCAATATTGTGTAGTGCGGTGCCCGGTGTAATTACGTGCAATATTGGCAAGTGCAGTGTTTGGTGCAATAAAGTGCAATATTGACGTAGAATAGTACTCGGTGCGTTAAGTGCTAAAGTGAAAGCGGTGTGTTAAGTGCTAGTATTCCATCTCAGTGACAATGGCAGAAAAATCGACCATCGACGATCTGGACGATGTTCAGGCTTTTCTGAACAAGGAGGACTGTCTTGCCAGATTGAAATATCTGGGCAAACAGGAACTAGTGTTAGTGAGTGCCTACCTGGAGATCAAGATACGTGCCAGTGATTCCCGTGTGGAGATCTTGTCCAAGGTTCACCGGCATTTGAAGGCCGACGAAAAACAGGAAGGTGAGGCACAAGGTACAAAAGAAAGTGAAGAAATAGCTTCCACTGAAAAGGAAGATAAAGGCAGTGACGCTGACAGTGATGCAGGTGAGCTAAATATAAGTTTCCTTACAGTCAAAATGCGTGCCTTAGAAATAAATCGTGAGATAGAATGGAAGAAATTAGAATTAGAACGAGAATTAAAAGATAAAGAAATGAAGATGAGGCGTTTAGAACTAGAAAGAGAAAGAGAAAGAGAAGAGCGAGCGAGGGAAGAAAAAGAAAAAGAGAGACGACATGAGCTAGAAGTATTGTGATTAAGTGGTGGAAGACATACAATGGAAACGAGTAATTTCGATCCGGTAAGGAACATCAAAATGGTCCCGAAGTTCAATGAGAAGGAAGTTTCAAAGTTCTTCGCGGCCTCGAGAAAGTCGCAGCCTCTTTGGAGTGGCCAAAGGAGAATTGGGCCATCATGATACAGTCCATCTTGACTGGGAAGGCCCAAGTCGCCTATTCCACGTTGTCCCTTGATGACTCTGGCGATTACGACAAGGTGAAGAAAGTGGTGCTCATGGCGTACCAATTGGTACCTGAGGCGTACAGGCAGAAGTTCAGAAACCTGAAAAAGACCTCAGAGCACACTTTCACCGAATTCGCGACCATCAAGGAGCGGCTTTTCCAGGAATGGTGTGCCTCTCGAAAGGTGGAGACCAAAGAAGACCTCGAGCAGCTCGTACTGTTAGAGGACTTCAAGGATTGTTTGTCTGGAGACCTGAAGACGTACTTAGAGGAACAGCAGGTGGAGACCTTAAGTGTGGCAGCCACCATAGCTGAGGAATACATCCTGACGCATAGGCCTTCTGCTAAGTACGTCCCGAGGAATTACCCACGCCGGTTTGACAAACCTCATCAGGAAGAGGAGAGACCCGTCCCACGAAGCGCTGAGAAGACGCCCCCAAGTAGCCCTCGAAGGACTAGTCCTAACAGTTCGAAACACCGGAGTCCGAGGAGGAATATGGTGTGTTGGACTTGTGGGCAGAAAGGGCATGTAACTGCTATGTGCTGAGGCAGAAGAGGTAACGGCGCTCGTAGGGAGGTGATGTTGATAAACTGTGTGACACTACCAGCAGGAAGCCAGTCTACGACTACGAAGGGAGAACCAAGATTGTTTTCCCCACACACTTTGGGCGGGTATGTAACGAGTGATCATACTGGTAGATCAGTTGTAGTGCTCAGAGATAGTGGAGCAGTCCAGTCCCTGATCGTGAAAAAGTCGTTACCCGAGGGAGTGAGTGTGGATGGGAGACAAAAGGTTGTCCTGGTTGGGTTTCCTAGGACGCAGTACGTCGCCCCCTTAGTGCCGGTACATCTCGACTCGCCTTACTTCAGCGGCACATGTGCGTTGGCAGTAGTCGATACCTTGCCTATAGCGGGGATTGACGTGGTACTAGCCAACGACTTGGTGACAGATTAGAGCAACAATCTTCCCAAGGTTGTGGACGAGTCAGCCAGAACAGCAAGGTCTGAGGTAACAGCAGGCAGTGGTAATGTCCAGGTACGGACAGACCCGGAATTAAATATGTTTAATCCTTCCTCTCATCCACATATCGACAGCATTATAGCAGAGTCTCCTGATTCTTCTCCCAATAAGGAACATGAGGTTACGATGGCAGAGGCAACTGAGCATGAAGAGAGGTCTCGTGTACAAGCACCCATGGATACCGAAGAGTCTGGAGTGAAGGCGGATGAGTACTTGCGGTATGGCAAGGTACAGCGGTCATTGAACCGGCCAGAGATTCCCCAGACGTCGGAGGTATGTGAGGTATGTGCGAAGGTTTTAGTGTCCTCTTTGGTCCAAACCAGGCTAATGGATGTAGCCTGCTATGGACATTACAGGCTCAGGAAGCTTATCCCTCAGTTGACCAAATGTTTCCTAGCGGTATTTTGTTTTATTCTTGTATGTGCTCTCAGTGAGGACCAGTGGACGACCCGGCAGATGATGGCTCCCATGAACACCATGAAGAGATCCCAGGGATTGGTGACTTGCACTGTGAGTGTTGCAGTCAAAGGAGGGACCTGGAAGGTGATGGTAGATACAGGAGGTATGACATGTGACATTAAGAGTGACTGTTTCCGACAGGTTGATACCCCCCGCGTGATTGCTGACCCTGGATGCAGCATTATACGGAACGTTGGTCGACCTGACGGTGGCAGAGCAGACACCATCTGCGGTGTACGAGCAGCTCTGTTGGGACTAGCTGTAGACCTAGTAGAGGCGTATGTAGTACGTATTGACTTGCCCACTGTTGCTATCACTCTAAATTATCAGACCCCTGTATTCCAGGTTCCCGTCTCCCTGGAGGACTACCGGACCAGTACCAGAAATGCCGTCTGTGACCAGCCATCATCGGTGCCCCGACACAGGGAAGTGTCGAGTCGCCCCAGATCGTGTCTACACTGATCCTTACTCGAGAGATGTGAGATTATGCCCCTGCTTGACATCGCAGTGGAGGTGTGGAAGATTACATCAGGCAGATCATCGTCTACCATCTTCAAGTTCCCTTTGTGCCAGGGTTTCTCCTTAGGACAGTTCTGTGGACAAGACAGCCTCGCCATTCCAGTTCTTAGTGTAGTGAGTTCATTTGGAGTTGTGTCCTCGTACTAATTTGGTTTGTGTTTCTCTTTATAGAGCCCCAAACCAAATTCCTTTTGGTGGGGAGGTGTTACGGACCCGAGCCCAGCGTCTGAGCAAGGAGCAGTGACGACCACGCCATCTATGGGTCAGCTCCCGAAACCCCCTCCAAATGGACGGCGCCATCAAGTGAGGACAGGAAATACCAGCCACAAGGGCTAGTTTCTTGTCCTGATCAGCTCATAACACAGCCGCTGCTGACCTCTGGTGAGGTGGAGCTTAGACAGCAACGCCATCTATGGAGTGGATAGGTGGGCGTTTGTGTCTAAGCCGGTAAGTGAGATGCCCTAGGGTGTCCCTATTACTGATGACGTGTCTGATTACAGAGTCGACACCTGGGACTGCTGTAATGAATGTTGTATCAGTCTACCCAAGGCAGTCGAAGAGTCTCCACGTGTTTGCTGCAGCAGCTGTGAGTCACCCCCCCCCCCCGGATGAACACTGTGGTGTTAGCCTGCCTGTGACGTGGCAGTTGAGGGATTGTTGTACCCGGGACTAACTGGTGGAGACACTTAACCACTGGGGCGTTGTGGTGAGGAGAGTGATCTGTGGGATCACACGAGGCTCCTGCCTAGGGCTCGCTACCCTAGTATCGGTCATGGAGTGGCCTAACCAGTGTTGCTGATTGGAACCTGCCAGCTACAGGCTGGATTTGTGGCTGACGGCCTCCACGACAGTGCCCCCAGTGGAACTGTGATTTGGCTGGCCTGTGGCCAGGGTAGACTCAAGAGAATCGAAGGATTCATTGTGAGGCCACAAGAGGACCAAGAGCTAAGCATCGTCGAGAACCATGGAACACTCCACGTCTTCAGAAGAAGACTACATTGTATATAATAGTGTTTATACCTCCCCTGTGTGATAAGATATATATTATTTATGGTGATGGTGACAATTATATTATTAAGTTTTTGTCTTTGTCTCCCTTCCCCTTTAATTTACTTGCGTTACAGAGCTCACCCCTTGAAAGCCACTACTAGCTTGGGGCCGGATACCCAAACTCTACTTACATCAGAGAAAGAACCCGGTTGCGACCCAATAGGGCCGTAACACGGTCGTACACGGATAGCTCAGTGCATTTTTCGTAACCTCTCACACAACACACAGCTCGGATCGTACACCCTCGACCCACCAGTGAAGCGGTGCGTTCGTACACAAATGGCCCGTTCACGTCTAGCTTTAATTTTCACGAATTTCTATGCGAAAACCTGCCTCTGAACACGATATTTCCCCGTTCACTCGACTGCTATAAGGCACTAGCAGGATTTAGAACGTTTGTATGGTCACTGGAGTGGGGACCCACTGTAACACCATAAAGGTGTTTTGTATTTAAAATATACATAGTACAGGAGTCACAGACAAGATTTCAAGAGGCACCAGGTTGGCGGCCCCTAGTAATTATTAAACTCTCACCTCTACGTGTTAATGACCACCAAGTGACTATGGTCAGGAAGTTGCGGGAAGGCCAACTTCGCGGGAAGTTGGCCTGGTCTCTGTTAATCTCATAATTGCAGGCGGCTAACCAGGGGGGGGGGTGACCTTCAAACATGCTGCCAATTTAAGGTGTGGCTTGGTAGAGTGCCTGGGGCTATCTACTTGTGGGCGGAGTTAGCTAGTTGGTCTCCAATAAATACCCCGGGTACTGTACACTCGAGAGATAAACCGATAGGAAGAGGCAGACAGAAGACAGGAGAACAGCCAGCAGAGCAGAACCGAGAGGCTGTCAGCCGCACGGGGTCGGAAAGTCTCTGTCAACTACAGTCCCCCCCATCCCTCTCTATCAAGCTATAGGCAGACACTTGGTGAGTTGAACATGAAAGGTGGCGTAGTCATGTTTACTAGTGTTGTGTGACTATCAGGGGGCAGACGGCTGTAATGGTCTCGAATTCTGGTGTAGTGACTCACTTTTTACATTAATAATGAACCTTCAGTTCGATTGCTTGAATTCCAATATTTATCATCCTAAATAAATATTTGATTCACGCACTTTTAATTTGATTTTAACTGTGTTCCCGATTAATGGATTAATGATATGGAATTACTGATATATGCAAACTGGAGGGTAGAGTACTCTAGAGTTAGTGAGAAGAGAGAATCTTGCCTGGAACACGATTCAAGTTAAATCATGCTAATCTATTCCTTATCTTGTATATAATGGTTTTGAATGTATGGTGGCAGTCTACCTTCTACTTCTACTATCTACTTTTCTACTTCTACCTATCTACCTCCACCATCACATCTTATTCATCTCCGTACCCTCTCTCCCACTCTCCCTTTTACCTGACCACACTCCTCCCTCCTCTCGCCTAGTCCTCCCTCCTTCCTCACCCCAAACCCTCACTAATTACTTCATTATTCATCTCTTTCCTTTCCTTTCTCTTATTCGTTCGTGGCTGTGAATTGCTCTAGAGTTCTCTTGAGTCGCGGGTAGCTCATCAGGTTACAATGCCTTGTGTTCGTGATACCTAGGTAATCAAATACCTAGGTCACAAGGTGTTGAATTAGAGAGGCTTTAGGGACTCTGGGGGGAGCTTTAGAATAGCTAACTGGGGAGTGGGATAATGAACAAGAAAGAGCTATTTCCCCCACTCCCCCGTTAGAATAGTTAACTAGGGGTGGGATAATGGACTAAAGAGAGCTGTTCCCCCCTCCCCAATTTACACCACGAGCACATTGACCGCTGGTATGCAAATTACCCACGTTCCAGATCTCTACTCACTACACTCCCTATCTTTCTCCCCTTCGAACGGCGACGGCCGTATTGTATTCTGCTGCAGACGACGTCATAGTTGAGGTGGAGAGTGGAGCTTGTGGAGTAGTCAGCCGCCACGACGTCTACTTTACTCAATTTGATCGAATTGAGCAAAGAAGCATCTTCCAGAGAGTCGCCAGCCAGCAGCCACCGAGAGCAGACGTGCTCCCAGGAGTTCCCGCCACCTTCAGGAACATCTGAGCGTTGGCTCCCCCCACCTCACTCAGGATTGGTGCGCCAGCCATCCAATCACAGCCGGCCGGCCGCGTAGTAGCCAGCCTCACACACTGCCAGTCAGCTACAAGCTCTCTCGGCGTCAAGACACGCCGGGACAACTGTACTGTGTACCAACCCAGCTCTACAGACGCTTACAGCAGTGTGATGTCCTAATAAAATAACTACCCATCCTCATCCTTCATCCCACACCCCCTCCCCCCATTCCCCACCCCTCCTCCCCATTCTCTCCCTGCCTGTACCACAACACACCACACACACACTCACACAATACGCAGTGCATAACCTACTAATCATAGAATTAAGGTGTGAATAAGGCTGTCTTTCTAAACTGTTTCTACCTCTTGTATTTCGCCATTCCAAACGATCATTCCCGAGCGGTAGCCAAAACCGTGTTCTTGAAATTCTCGCGGAGGTTTGATCGGGCAACTAACAGCCTTGTAGAGGGCTTAGGCTATCGATAGGTTCAATTACCACCTTGTCTAGTAGCTCTAGTTGCCTAACAACTAGAAGTTAGAGGCCTCGGCCTAACGAACACCCACCACCATCCACTTTGTCTACCTGGACACTTCACAACCACCCACCATAGTATAGATTAGACTAGGCTGCCTGGCCCCACAAAGCTATGGCGACCAAAGTCAGATTCACAGACGAATCTGGCCGGGTTCGTACTCCAGCCCAACTACTTGAGGTGGTTCATGAGACCACCCAGATTACCTACAAAAATGTGTACAAAATAACGAATGGAGCCATCTTGTTGGTACCCAATGCAAACCTCCCAGACCTCCTTTCGACCGACAACCTGAACAAACTAAAGGAGAAGAAGATCACTGTCTACCCTCCTGCCGAATTCCAAGCCCAACGCACCATCTTTGTACATAGGATCCATGACATCATCATGGCTCACTCAGTTGAAGAAATAATTGAAGAAATAGAGAGAAAAAAACAGGGATGTTAAAATACTTCATGCCCACAGATTCACAACCCAACGCAACAACCAAGTACTGAAACTTACTCTGGCTTCACCGGAGCAAGCAGCACAAGTCTGCACCCAAGGCTTTTCTGCATATGGCATCAAGGCTGTACCTGACAAAATCAACCCAGAGAGGTTTTACAAGCTCAAGCAATGCTTCAAATGCTTTCAGTATGACCACTATTCCAGTGCATGCAACAATGGAACCCCTAAGTGCAGCAGGTGCACAGGGGAACACAGCTATAGGGAATGCACAAGCCCAACACCCAAATGTGCTCTATGCAATGGTGCACACATTGCAATCTCGCATCTATGTCCTCGTAGGCAGGATGCAATCAAGCAATTGCAAAATACGGCGACAGCAGCCCGTCAACAAGCAACTATTACCATTCCTGCCCCTCCTCCACCAGAAAATGCCTGGGGTACCCCTAACCAACAACAGGCCCAGTCGGTCGCCCAAGGGGGACACCAAAGCATCCAACATCCCCATAACCCCACGGTTATACCAGAGCAAACCCAGAACCATACACACCAGGCCTCAACACCTAACTCTCTTGCACCAAATCCCGATCCTAAGTCCAGCTTAGGGGCCGAACTCCTAACATTTGCATAAATCCAATTTCCAGACAACCCAGTGAAGCTCCTAGGTTTCTGGAATTCTCTTAGGAAGGACAGTGGCCTGCCCCCTGTCCATATGTCCGAGGACTCGCTTGCCTACTTGACTCCTAACATCACATCAACTGCCGGTCAGGCCCAAGCACAACCCAACAACCCCAACCCTAGTACTCCCTGCCTCCAGACCTCAACCAACGCCCAGGAGACACCAAACTCCCAGAACCACCCCGGTCCCTCCACCCCGACAAACTGTCAAACACCTAGGTCCACCCTTTCTACAACAATCCCAAACGGGACTTTACTCAAAGCTCTCACAGCCTCCCTTGCCATCCGGGGCTCCAGGAAATGGCGCTTCTCAAACCGCAGTCCCACAACAATAAATTCCACACAACGCTGTTCCAAGAGGCCTAGGACCAACACTCACAGCCGAAGCCCATTCCCTGAGGACAGAGCAAGGGCAAGCAGCCCCCCTAATTCTCCACCAGAGAGCGACTCTAGCACCACGGAAGTGGACATCATGAACAGCAGTGACACCGAAGACCCCTCAATGGCACTGCAACGTATGGGAAACCCCAACCCCAACCAATCCCCTTCCGGAACCAGGAACAAGATCCCTGGCTCAATAGATTTACCCTCCACCTCCACAAATAGCAGCAGCCAAACCGAATATAATAACACTGGCGCTAGAGCCAAACAAACACATACGTCTCATAGCCAATAATGGGGATCACAATCCTTCAGGTGAACATCAGACATTAGTTCAACAACAAGATACCTCCTCACTCTGAAGGTAGCCAGACTTAACCCAGATATTATCTTACTCAATGAAACAGCGGTTAGACAGGACCAGCACATCTCCATTTGGGGATATTCCACCAGGGAAGTCAACAGGAGGATGTACAGTGGGGTGGCAATACTAATAAGAAGAGGGCTCTCTTACCGCCCCATCCTCATAGAAGATGACCACTTTCTTGCAATTGAACTCACCACGTCACACGGCCCCCTCATCGTCTGCACCGCATATCTACCACTTAGACTGGCCTACCTCCCCTCCATCCCTCTGAACAGGCTGCTCGATAGGAACCTCCCTACTATCATCGCAGGAGACATGAATGCACGCCATCAGGCCTTATTCAACGCTCCTGCCAGGCCAGACCTCAAGGGCAGGCAGCTCTTCAACTTAATGCAAAACCGGGACCTCTCCTTCCAAGGCCCCCACTTTAAGACGTTCTTTGCGGGCAACCAGAGGGCATCCCTGACATAGTGCTGACCAACAGGGATTGTGACCTGTTCCACTGCAGAGTAACCCCAGGCAAGAACGTGGGGTCGGACCACATCCCTGTGGTCACAACCCTCCAAGCAACCCCCTTCAGGTATGTGGCACCATCCAGGCCCAGACTGGAAACCATACGTGCCCGGGAATATGACACCTTCCTTGCTAACGACCCCATCATTGAGTTCGAAAACCTCTCAATCCAAACGATCGACCAAGCAGTAGACACCATCCACAACCGCATCCAGCTCACAACTGAGGCCACTTGTGAAATATCCACCACAAGGACTTACCACCAATATAAACCGACCCGAGAAATCAGAGGCAAAATGAATGAGTACCAGCGAGCTTGCCAAAGCCACTACCAAACTGACCAGCCACCAGCGTTGACCCTACAAACACTCAGAAGGGAAACCATAGACCTAACGCTGACTCACAAGAGCTACATTTGGGGAACCTAGTGAGGCAGGCCAACCAGTACAAAAGGGAGCCGGGAGCTTTCTGGCGCAAGATCAGACAGCTCTTGGGATCGGTTAAGCTCAGCCTCACCCACCTCGTACATACATTCCTTGACGAAGATGACGAGGAGCAACAAGAAAAAATAGAAAGCCCGCAAGACCAGGCTGACCTCATGGGCGCAGTATGGAAAAAGACACTCACGGCTTCAAACAGCAGAGCCTTCAACAACGCTCACTTTGAACGTGTCAACCAATGGACAACTGAAAACGACGCCTCCCTTCACAGCACCCCTCTGATAGACCTGACAACCCTAGAAGACGACCGCCCTCTAACAAGACCCATAACTATGTTAGAGATGAGAGGAGTCATCAAAAGCATCAGAGATAAGGCCCCAGGACCATCAGGGATCAAAGCGTTGCAGATCAAACGTCTACCAGGCAATCTTCTGCAATCCATTCTCAACCTATTCAACGCTATGCTGGCATCGGGTCACATTCCTGTAGCATTCAAGTCAGCCAAAATGATATTCATTCCCAAACCCAAGAAAGACCCCCACCAACCTGGCAACTACCGTCCAATCTCCCTCTTAGACACAATAGGCAAGTGCTTTGAAAAAATCATGTCAAACCGTCTTAACTACTACATGGAGTACAACAACCTCTTCACAGAAAAGCAGTTTGGCTTTCGAGCACATCGATCAACCCAGCACGCAATAAACATCATCTACGACGCCGTAAGCTCAATTCGCAAGCAAAAACAGGTAGCTTTGATTGCGACGAGGGACGTACACAAGGCCTTCGACAGCCTGTGGCACGATGGTCTTGTGTACAAATTAGCAGACTTACCAGCGCAAAACTGGACCCTCCTCAGGCTGATCAGAAATTTCCTTAAGAATAGGCAAGTTACCCCCAGCTTCAAGGCAAAAGAGGCCGCAGCCTTCACCCCAACAGCTGGAGTCCCCCAAGGATCATGCTTGAGCCCGGTTCTCTTCAATATATCGTTTATAAAGATATACAATATCTTTGTAAACGACCTGCCCCAACCAGAGTATAGGGACACCATTATCGTGCAATTTGCGGACGACGTAACACACGTAATAACATCTAACCCAAGCAGCCAAGCGGCCAAGCATGCAACTGTAACCCGTAAGGCAAACGTAGAACTAGCCAGGACTGCTAACTGGGAAAGGAAATGGAGGATCACCACTAACCCAGAAAAGATCCAATTAAGCACTGTCGGCTGTATGGCCTTCTCAATCGAAAATGAGGGGGGAATAAGAATTAGGGGTGAACCCATAGCCATTTCAAACTCCAACACAGTGCTCGGTTACAACTTCAACAGGCTACTCAACTCCTCCCAGAAGACAGCGATGGCCCGGGGCTCACTGGCGAGGCTCTTCCGTTTCAAGCAAGCCCCATCCCACATCAAGCTCCATCTGTACAGAATGATAATAAGGCCTAGCTTGGAATACCCTTACGTTCCCCTGAACCTCACCAACAAATCCAACATGCTGAAGATCCAACGAGTACAAAACAAAGCACTTCGCTTTGCGGAGGGTCTGACTCTGATGGACAGGGTAAGAACTGACCAAATCCATGAGACGCTCAACATGAAGCCAATGAACATCAGGCTCAGCTACCTGGCCAGAAGACAGCTGTACCGCATGAAGAACATGTATGTCCCAGACCCCGAAGATCCCTACGTAGCAGAAAACACCACCAGCGACTACGAGATCCACGAACCACCACACAGAACCAGAAGAATCACTCTCCAACAAAAAGTGATCAGACACATCCATGATGAGGCCTTCCCAAGACCTCAAATACTAAGTGACCTGCCAGACGACCCGGATGAGTGGCCCATCCCGGATCCGATCTACACCAAATGAAGAATAAAGAAAAAAAAAATAAATAAACAAAAAATACAAAAAAATAAATAAATAAACAAAAAATAATAAATAAATAAATAAAACTCCTACAAAAAATATAAATCCAAAAAAACATTTGTCGTGGTGTCAGAAGTGTAACTACCCTGATGTTTCTAAGATTAGCCTCCTTCAGCCAACTCCATCAGCTCTAGTGCTTTAGGACACCAGCAAGGTCACAAACACTAGCCCCCCAGCCAATGTACTGACAACCCAACATAACACACACGCAAACAAACAACACATACAAAAATGTCAACCCATGGTGGACAGGCCACCGAACTTTCAAACCTCCTCTCTCTCTCTACACCCGCATCCTCTTCCTGAATTTCATCTCCCAATACCTCTACCTCCCCCATCCTTTCCATTCCCTTTGGACATCGAAGCAAAAAGCATCTTCCAGGGTTCTCCTCAAAAGAACCAATCAGAGGGAGGCACACAGCGGCCTACCCCTCTCAACCAATCAGAGACGAGCTACTAGGTCTGCAGGGCGACTCTAAGATGCCCGACCCAAGGTGGCGTCCAAGATGGCTGGCTGTCGTTGTCATGGGAACAACGCTGGCGGGTGGCTACATTCATCACCACGCTCTCCTCCTTCCCCCAAAAACCTGTCTCCCTCAAACTCTACACAGTAAAAGTTGTTGCTGGCTCTATCTCTTTCTACAAATGCGTCACAACAGCCATTGTGACATATTGGATTGCTGACGACTGGGGCTTTCACATGAGCCCAAACACAAGATGATTCGGGTTCTGGTTACAAACGTAGGTCCGTGCACTTGCCAGTGCACTTGCAAACTGCAACCGTCCGCCACAGGCATATAAAACCAGTGGAAGTTTAGTCTGGTGAAACCATCCCCTCTCACTCACTATACCAGATTCACCACCAGCATCATGGTCCTCACCATACCTGGTCTACACCACCAGCAACATGGTCCTCACCATACCAGGCCTACACCACCAGCATCACAGTCCTCACCATACCAGGTCCACACCACCAGCATCACGGTCCTAACCATACCAGGTCCACACCACCAGCATCATGGTCCTCACAATACCAGGTCCACACCACCACCAGTATTATGGTCCTCACCATACCAGGTCCACCCCACCACCTGCATCATGGTCCTCACCATAACAGGTTCACACCACCAGCATCACGGTCCTCACCATACCTGGTCCGCACCACCAGCATCATGGTCTTCACCATACCAGGTCCACACCACCATCTGCATCATGGCCCTCGCCATACAAGGTCCACACCACCTGCATCACGGTCCTCACCATACCAGGTCCACACCACCTGCATCACGGTCCTCACCATACCAGGTCCACACCACCTGCTTCACGGTCCTCACCATACCAGGTCCACACTATAAGCATCATGGTCCTCACCATACCAGGTCCACATCACCACCAGCGTCATGGTCCTTACCATACCAGGTCCACACCACCACCAGCATCATGGTCCTCACCATACCAGGTCCACACCACCACCAGCATCACGGTCCTCACCATACCAAATTCACACTACCAGCATCATGGTCCTCATCATACCAGGTCCACACCACCATCATCACGGTCCTCACTATACCAGGTCCACACCACCAGCATCAAGGTCCTCATCATACCAGGTCCACACCACCAGCATCATGGTCCTCACCATACCAGGTCCACACCACCAGCATCATGGTCTTCATCATACCAGGTCCACAAACCACCTGCAACATGCTCCTCACCATACCAGGTCCACACCACCAGCATCATGGTCCTCACCATACCAGATCCACACCACCACCAGCATCATGGTCCTTACCATACCAGGTCCACACCACCAGCATCACGGTCCTCACCATACCAGGTTCACACCACCACCAGCATCATGGTCCTCCCCATAACAGATCTACCCCACCACCTGCATCATGGTCCTCACCATACCAGGTTCACACCACCAGCATCATGGTCCTCACCATACCAGGTTCACACCACCAGCATCATGGTCTTCACCATACCAGGTCCACACCACCAGCATCATGGTCGTCACCATACCAGGTCCACACCACCAGCATCATGGTCCTCACCATACCAGGTCCACACCACCAGCATCATGGTCGTCACCATACCAGGTCCACACCACCACAAGCATCATGATCCTCACCATACCAGGTCCACACCACCAGCATCATGATCCTCACCATACCAGGTCCACACCACCACCAGCATCATGGCCCTCGCTATACCAGGTCCACACCACCACCAGCATCATGGCCCTCGCTATACCAGGTCCACACCACCTGCATCAATAATACGTCAGATAAAAATTGTTTCGCATTGGTATTATATTTACTTTATAAATTTCCTCTATAAAAATGAAATGCCATTGCGCATTATGATCGTTTTATATTGAATATTGCATAAATACTTATGAGATTTCATAAAAAAAATATTTTAATGAGCCAGGTTTGGAAGGCTTCGGTTTTAACATTATCACTTACATTTTTTTTAATAATAATACAATTATTAACATTGACAAAGATTTACTCCTGAAAAATATTGCCTTTTAAGACTTTTATGTGCTATAAAGTTGTTGAGATTTTCAATACTTAGAGTACCAATCGGTTAAGTTTTCATTTTCCATCACAAAGAAAATCTTTCTTTCTCCCACATGTTTCATCATTTGCACTAGATGCAGAGCAACCTTCGTGCAAGTCCTGGCTCAGTTCTCCAACGTCCAAACTATTGGACATTGCAAATTTCACTAAATGATGCGGTATCTTAGTTGCACCCCCCCGCTAATTATAGAGATTTTAATCTCTAAACATTTGAGTGCCAAGAACGACTCTTGTGCAGGCCCGCGTTCAGTTCCCGACGTTCAAGCTTTTTGGCTATAGTAAATTTCTCTAAATGTCCTGACCAACTGTTTTCGCCCTGTTTTTTCGTATCTCGCCCTGACCAACTGTTTTTGGCTCAATTGTAACCCATCCAGGCACAGTCTGCTGGATAGAGGGCCAGTGGGCCTGATAAAAAAAAAAAAAAAACATATAAATTGTTAAACTAACGTTTTACATATGCTAGTTGTTTAATTTAGAAACTGCTACTAATGCGATGATGATGCAAGAGGAGCCAGTACACATCTATGAATCAACCAATAAAAGCAGCAGACTTCTAGATGTTACTACTGCTCAGCTTAGGCCCCCCACGGGATGGGAGGCAGTGCGCAGGAAAAACAGATAAATTATGACACTAGCTCGCCATATATCCCAGTCTTGGTTTTAATTTAGAAACTGCACTTGCGGTCTTTCTCGTGCCCCATTGTTGATGTGTGACAATGACCATTGGATTTTTCAAAACTAGCTCATTAAGATTGCGAAAACTTGCTTTAGCTAAATAAATTTTGTAGGTTCTGACTCTGAGGCCCATTATGCATCGCTGCAGCCCTCTCCGCTATTGTCCGCAAGATGGGAATAGGGGCTGCATTAATAAATGAATTAAAACTAACATTCAATTATATATTCTCAAACTTATGGAAAAAAAAAAACTCACAATCACATTTGCAAACTTGCACAAATTAATTTTGGCAATTTCGTTTACCCATTTTTTTGTTTGTTTTCTTGCTTGAGCCAAAATGAATTGTTGGGCTCATTGCCAGAGTCCATTACCCACCGTGGTAACCCTTCCCACTACCCGCCCCACAAGATGGGTATGGGATTCCTAATAAATGAACTAAACTAGCATTCAATAATATTCTCAACAAACTTATGCAAACCCCATACAATTATATTAGCAAGCTAACATAAATTCATTGAGCAAGTTTAACTATTCGCATACTTTGCGTCAATATATAATGGAATACGAAAAGAAAATTCGCAGAATTCAGAGATAACACCATCAATGGAGTCCAAGAAATACCCAAGTATTTAATTCATAATGATGCGCTGCCAGGAATCTTAGCAAAGTAACCAAAACATTTGCTTACTGTAGATGAAGGATGCATATGACTCTCCGGTTAGGCAGTTGTGGAGTGAAACCTGCAACTGCGGACTGGCCATAGATGTAAAAGTGCCTTGCATAGAGACCGTTGCAAGCCTCTTGTTGAATCACTTAGGGTGCATATATGTGTGTGTGTATGTAGCAGTGACAATTGCGTAACGAGCTTTCAAGAGATTGTCAGCTAAACAATATGTAGGGTTGAGTTTCCAAACCAATTATGCGGCTCTCGAACCCTTTTCCCCCGCTACATGCGGGAGATCCCTTTTATACAACATCCCCAAGACCATTTCATAAGAGTTAGTGCTGCTCCCCTCCAGGTAATTTCATCAAATTAAAGACAATTTCTACCAATTTTACCTAAATTTTGTTGTGTATGGCACAACCAAAAGCCCAATTTCCCAAAGCTTAAAAAAAACAGCCCAAGCTAAATTTATTTAAATTTTCTCCAGTTTAAAGACAAGTCCACCAAAAGTTATCTCCAATTATAAACAAAAAACTAAAACTGAATTTAAATGTAACTAATCAGGGGCTACACATAAGGGGCATAACTGGCAATCCCCTCACAGTGTTCAAGAGAGAACTGGATAAGCACCTTCAAAGGATACCTGATCAACCAGGCTGTGACTCATACGTCAGGCTGCGAGCAGCCGCGTCCAACAGTCTGGCAACCAGGAGGCCTGGTCGACGACCGGGCCGCGGGGATGCTAAGCCCCGAAAGCACCTCAAGGTAACCTCAAGGTAATCATATAAGAACCAAAGGTAAATTTCACTGTCCCTCCTCCCCCCCCCCCCAACCAAACCCCTACCCCACCCCAGGAATAGGCCTGATTTGTTCAAGCCAAAGCCCAATTCACCCGAGTTTTCTCTATCTCATCTAAAAATAACGTTCATTTCCAATGCCCAGTATCCAGCCACCACATATTCCCCATTCCCAAGACCATTTCATAGTGTTAGTGCTGTGGCCATCTACCAAATTTCATCCCAACTAATGACAATTCCCTATTAAATATAGGGAAAAATATGCCAAATCATATCACAGCCAAAGCCCATTTCACCCAAGTTTCACCTATCCCATACAAATTTAATGTGCATTTTCAATATCCAATATCCAGTTGCCCCATGTCACGCCCTATTCCCAAGACTAGTTCATAGTAATAGCGCATTGTCCTTCCAGCTATTTCCAAATATCCAGATGTGCTTATATATCATCACTCCTAGGAAACCAGTCCTATCCTAATGCAGCCAAGGCCAAATTTAGCCAAATGTATCCCAATTTACGACATTTTCCACCTAATTTATGACAATTTATCTCAATTTAATCCAATTTCCACCTAATTTTGCCCCATTTTATCCTAATTTAATCCAATTTCCACTAAATTTACCCGAGTTTGTCCGTTTCATATCGTAACCAAAGCCTAATTTGACCAAGATTCACCTATCCCATATAAATTTAATGAGCATTTTCAATATTTAATATCCAGGTGTCCTATGTCACGCTCTATTCCCAAGACCATTTCATAGTAATAGCGCAGTGTCCATCCAGCTATTTCCAAATATCCAGATGTGTTTATATATCTTCAATCCTACGAAACCAGACCTAACCTAACACACAGCTAAGGCCAAATTTATCCCAATTTAATCCAATTTCCACCTAATTTGATCCAATTCCCGCCAAATTTACCCAAGTTTACCATTTCATAGCACAACCAAAGCCCCAATTTGACCAAGTTTCACCTATCCCAATTAAATTTAATGCGCATCTTCAATATCTGGTCGCCGAAAGTGATGTTTTTGCATCAACCCAACCGCACTTGCCCATACCTCTGATACCAAGATCTTGGTTCCATATATGGTATCTTATTCTTGGGACACAGCCAACCCATTCCAACATAACCTCTAGTAACTATTGGTTTAATGGCCATTTTTCTCTACATCAGTTCAAACACAACCCAACCTCATATAAATGGATTTGAACTCCATTTGTACACATGTTCTTAGGAAACATGATAAGATTCGCCATATCTCTATTATTAAATAATCAAATTTTCCTTAACCTAGCCTATAACCACCCCCCCCCCCCCACCTCCAAATGGAACAAATTTGTGTTAAATTTGGGTTATATTAGGCTAATGTGAAAATATATTCCTACTTTAATTCTTTAATATCCATAATTTGCCAGAATTTCATATGATGAGTATGACGAGGACCATGATGCTGGTGGTGTGGACCTGGTATGGTGAGGACCGTGATGCTGGTGGTGTGGACCTGGTATGGCGAGGACCATGATGCTGGTGGTGTGGACCTGGTATGGTGAGGACCGTGATGCTGGTGGTGTGGACCTGGTATGGTGAGGACCGTGATGCTGGTGGTGTGGACCTGGTATGGTGAGGACCGTGATGGTGGTGGTGTGGACCTGGTATGGTGAGGACCGTGATGCAGGTGGTGTGGACCTGGTATGGTGAGGACCATGATGCTGGTGGTGTGGACCTGGTATGGTGAGGACCGTGATGCTGGTGGTGTGGACCTGGTATGGTGAGGACCATGATGCTGGTGGTGTGGACCTGGTATAGTGAGGACCGTGATGCTGGTGGTGTGGACCTGGTATGGTGAGGACCGTGATGCTGGTGGTGTGGACCTGGTATGGTGAGGACTGTGATGCTGGTGGTGTGGACCTGGTATGGTGAGGACCATGATGCAGGTGGTGTGGACCTAGTATGGTGAGGACCGTGATGCTGGTGGTGTGGACCTGGTATGGTGAGGACCGTGATGCTGGTGGTGTGGACCTGGTATGGTGAGGACCGTGATGCTGGTGGTGTGGACCTGGTATGGTGAGGACCATGATGCTGGTGGTGTGGACCTGGTAAGGTGAGGACCATGATGCTGGTGGTGTGGACCTGGTATGGTGAGGACCGTGATGCTGGTGGTGTTGACCTGGTATGGTGAGGACCGTGATGCTGGTGGTGTGGACCTGGTATGGTGAGGACCGTGATGGTGGTGGTGTGGACCTGGTATGGTGAGGACCGTGATGCTGGTGGTGTGGACCTGGTATGGTGAGGACCATGATGCTGGTGGTGTGGACCTGGTATGCTGAGGACCGTGATGCAGGTGGTGTGGACCTGGTATGCTGAGGACAGTGATGCAGGTGGTGTGGGCCTGGTATGGTGAGGACCGTGATGCAGGTGGTGTGGACCTGGTATGGTGAGGACCGTGATGCTGGTGGTGTGGACCTGGAATGGTGAGGACCGTGATGCTGGTGGTGTGGACCTGGTATGGTGAGGACCATGATGCTGGTGGTGTGGACCTGGTATGCTGAGGACCTGGTATGGTGAGGACCGTGATGCTGGTGGTGTGGACCTGGTATGGTGAGGACCATGATGCTGGTGGTGTGGACCTGGTATGGTGAGGACCATGATGATGGTGTTGTGGACCTGGTATGGTGAGGACAGTGATGCTGGTGGTGTGGACCTGGTATGGTGAGGACCCTGATGCTGGTGGTGTGGACCTGGTATGCTGAGGACCGTGATGCAGGTGGTGTGGACCTGGTATGGTGAGGACCGTGATGCAGGTGGTGTGGACCTGGTATGGTGAGGACCGTGATGCTGGTGGTGGGGACCTGGTATGGTGAGGCCCGTGATGCTGGTGGTGTGGACCTGGTATGGTGAGGACCATGATGCAGGTGGTGTGGACCTGGTATGGTGAGGACCGTGATGCTGGTGGTGTGGACCTGGTTTGGTGAGGACCATGATGCTGGTGGTGTGGACCTTATATGGTGAGGACCATGATGCTTGTGGTGTGGACCTGGTATGGTGAGGACCGTGATGCTGGTGGTGTGGACCTGGTATGGTGAGGACCGTGATGCTGGTGGTGTGGACCTGGTATGGTGAGAACCATGATGCTGATGGTTTGGACCTGGTATGGTGAGGACCGTGATGCTGGTGGTGTGGACCTGGTATGGTGAGGACCGTGATGATGGTGGTGTGGACCTGGTATGGTGAGGACCATGATGCTGGTGGTGTTGACCTGGTATGGTTAGGACCATGATGCTGGTGGTGTGGACCTGGTATGGTGAGGACCGTGATGCTGGTGGTGTGGACCTGGTATGGTGAGGACCGTGATGCTGGTGGTGTGGACCTGGTATAGTGAGAACCGTGATGCTGGTGGTGTGCACCTGGTATGCTGAGGACCGTGATGCAGGTGGTGTGGACCTGGTATGGTGAGGACCGTGATGCTGGTGGTGTGGACCTGGTATGGTGAGGACCATGATGCTGGTGGTGTGGACCTGGTATGGTGAGGACCGTGATGCTGGTGGTGTGGACCTAGTATGGTGAGGACCGTGATGCTGGTGGTGTGGACCTGGTATGGTGAGGACAGTGATGCTGGTGGTGTGGACCTGGTATGGCGAGGACCATGATGCTGGTGGTGTGGACCTGGTATGGTGAGGACCGTGATGCTGGTGGTGTGGACCTGGTATGGTGAGGACCGTGATGCTGGTGGTGTGGACCTGGTATGGTGAGGACCGTGATGGTGGTGGTGTGGACCTGGTATGATGAGGACCGTGATGCAGGTGGTGTGGACCTGGTATGGTGAGGACCATGATGCTGGTGGTGTGGACCTGGTATGGTGAGGACCGTGATGCTGGTGGTGTGGACCTGGTATGGTGAGGACCATGATGCTGGTGGTGTGGACCTGGTATAGTGAGGACCGTGATGCTGGTGGTGTGGACCTGGTATGGTGAGGACCGTGATGCTGGTGGTGTGGACCTGGTATGGTGAGGACCGTGATGCTGGTGGTGTGGACCTGGTATGGTGAGGACCATGATGCAGGTGGTGTGGACCTAGTATGGTGAGGACCGTGATGCTGGTGGTGTGGACCTGGTATGGTGAGGACCGTGATGCTGGTGGTGTGGACCTGGTATGGTGAGGACCGTGATGCTGGTGGTGTGGACCTGGTATGGTGAGGACCATGATGCTGGTGGTGTGGACCTGGTAAGGTGAGGACCATGATGCTGGTGGTGTGGACCTGGTATGGTGAGGACCGTGATGCTGGTGGTGTTGACCTGGTATGGTGAGGACCGTGATGGTGGTGGTGTGGACCTGGTATGGTGAGGACCGTGATGGTGGTGGTGTGGACCTGGTATGGTGAGGACCGTGATGCTGGTGGTGTGGACCTGGTATGGTGAGGACCGTGATGCTGGTGGTGTGGACCTGGTATGCTGAGGACCGTGATGCAGGTGGTGTGGACCTGGTATGCTGAGGACAGTGATGCAGGTGGTGTGGACCTGGTATGGTGAGGACCGTGATGCAGGTGGTGTGGACCTGGTATGGTGAGGACCGTGATGCTGGTGGTGTGGACCTGGTATGGTGAGGACCGTGATGCTGGTGGTGTGGACCTGGTATGGTGAGGACCATGATGCTGGTGGTGTGGACCTGGTATGCTGAGGACCTGGTATGGTGAGGACCGTGATGCTGGTGGTGTGGACCTGGTATGGTGAGGACCATGATGCTGGTGGTGTGGACCTGGTATGGTGAGGACCATGATGATGGTGTTGTGGACCTGGTATGGTGAGGACAGTGATGCTGGTGGTGTGGACCTGGTATGGTGAGGACCCTGATGCTGGTGGTGTGGACCTGGTATGCTGAGGACCGTGATGCAGGTGGTGTGGACCTGGTATGGTGAGGACCGTGATGCAGGTGGTGTGGACCTGGTATGGTGAGGACCGTGATGCTGGTGGTGGGGACCTGGTATGGTGAGGCCCGTGATGCTGGTGGTGTGGACCTGGTATGGTGAGGACCATGATGCAGGTGGTGTGGACCTGGTATGGTGAGGACCGTGATGCTGGTGGTGTGGACCTGGTTTGGTGAGGACCATGATGCTTGTGGTGTGGACCTGGTATGGTGAGGACCGTGACGCTGGTGGTGTGGACCTGGTATGGTGAGGACCGTGATGCTGGTGGTGTGGACCTGGTATGGTGAGAACCATGATGCTGATGGTTTGGACCTGGTATGGTGAGGACCGTGATGCTGGTGGTGTGGACCTGGTATGGTGAGGACCGTGATGATGGTGGTGTGGACCTGGTATGGTGAGGACCATGATGCTGGTGGTGTTGACCTGGTATGGTTAGGACCATGATGCTGGTGGTGTGGACCTGGTATGGTGAGGACCGTGATGCTGGTGGTGTGGACCTGGTATGGTGAGGACCGTGATGCTGGTGGTGTGGACCTGGTATAGTGAGAACCGTGATGCTGGTGGTGTGCACCTGGTATGCTGAGGACCGTAATGCAGGTGGTGTGGACCTGGTATGGTGAGGACCGTGATGCTGGTGGTGTGGACCTGGTATGGTGAGGACCGTGATGCTGGTGGTGTGGACCTGGTATGCTGAGGACCGTGATGCTGGTGGTGTGGACCTGGTATGGTGAGGACCGTGATGCTGGTGGTGTGGACCTGGTATGCTGAGGACCGTGATGCAGGTGGTGTGGACCTAGTATGGTGAGGACCGTGATGCAGGTGGTGTGGACCTGGTATGGTGAGTACCATGATGCTGGTGGTGTGGACCTGGTATGGTGAGGACCGTGATGCTGGTGGTGTGGACCTGGTATGGTGAGGACCGTGCTGCTGGTGGTGTGGACCTGGTATGGTGAGGACCGTGATGCTGGTGGTGTGGACCTGGTATGGTGAGGACCGTGATGCTGGTGGTGTGGACCTGGTATGGTGAGGACCGTGATGCTGGTGGTGTGGACCTGGTATGGTGAGGACCGTGATGCTGGTGGTGTGGACCTGGTATGGTGAGGACCGTGATGCTGGTGGTGTGGACCTGGTATGCTGAGGACCGTGATGCAGGTGGTGTGGACCTGGTATGCTGAGGACCGTGATGCAGGTGGTGTGGACCTGGTATGGTGAGGAACATGATGCTTGTGGTGTGGACCTGGTATTATGAGGACCATGATGCTGGTGGTGTGGACCTGGTATGGTGAGGACCATGATGCTGGTGGTGTGGGCCTGGTATGGTGAGGACCCTGATGCTGGTGGTGTGGACATGGTATGGTGAGGACCGTGATGCTGGCGGTGTAGACCTGGTATGGTGAGGACCATGATATAGGTAGTAAGGACCTGGTATGGTGAGGACCGTGATGCTGGCGGTGTGGACCTGGTATGGTGAGGACCATGATGCTGATAGTGTGGACCTAGTATTGTGAGCACCATGATGCTGGAGGTGGTGTGGACCTGGTGTGATGAGGACCGTGATGCTGGTGGTGTAGACAAGGTATGGTGAGGACCATGATACTGGTGGTCCTCACCATACTAGGTCCACACCACCCGTATCATGGGCCTAACCATACCAGGTCCACACCACCACCAGCATCATGGTCCTCGCCATACCAGGTCCACACCACCTGCTTCACGGTCCTCAGAATACCAGATCCACACCAACAGCATCATGGTCCTCACCATTCCAGGTCCACACCACCAGCATCATGGTCCTTACCATACCAGGTCCACACCACCAGCAGCATCATGGTCCTCACCATCAACATCATAGTACTCACCATACTAGGTCCACACCACCACCAGCATCACGGTCCTCACCATACCAGGTCCAGACCACGAGCATCACGGTCCTCACCATACGAAGTCCACACCACCACCATCATGGTCCTCACCATACCAGGTCCACACCACCAGCATCATGGTCCTCACCATACCAGGTCCACACCACCAGCATCACGGTCCTCACCGTACCAGGTCCACACCACCACCAGCATCATGGCCCTCACCATACCAGGTCCACACCACCACCAGCATCATGGTCCTCACCATACCAGGTCCACACCACCAGCATCATGGCCCTCACCATACCAGGTCCACACCACCAGCATCATGGCCCTCGCTATACCAGGTCCACACCACCAGCATCACGGCCCTCACCATAAAAGGTCTACACCACCAGCATCACGATCCTAACCATACCAGGTCCTCACCACCAGCATCATGGTCCTCACCATACCAGGTCCACACAACCACCAGCATCACGATCCGCACCATACCAGGTCCACACCACCAGCATCACGGTCTTCACCATACAGGGTCCACACCACCAGCATCATCATCGGTCTCATTATACCAGGTCCACACCACCACCAGCATCACGGTCCTCACCATACCAGGTCCACACCACCAGCATCATGGTCCTCACCATACCAGGTTCACACCACCACCTGCATCACGGTCCTCACCATCCCAGGTCCACACTACCACCAGTATCATGGTTCTCACCATATGAGGTCCACACCACCAGCATCATGGTCCTCACTATATCTGGTCTACACCACCAGCATCACGGCCCTCACCATACAAGGTCTACACCACCAGCATCACGGACCTCACCATACCAGGTCCACACCACCAGCATCACGGTCCTCACCATACCTGGTCTACACCACCAGCATCATGGTCCTCACTATACCAGGTCCACACTACCACCAGTATCATGGTTTTCACTATACCAGGTCCACACCACCAGCATCACGGTTCTCACCATACCTGGTCTACACCACCAGCATCATGGTCCTCACTATACCAGGTCTACAGTACCACCAGTATCATGGTTCTCACCATACCAGGTCCACACCACCAGCATCATGGTCCTCACCATACCAGGTCCACACCACCACCAGCATCATGGTCCTCACCATACCAGGTCCACACCACCAGCATCACGGTCCTCACCATACCTGGTCTACACCACCAGCATCACGGTCCTCACCATACCAGGTCCACACAACCAGCATCACGGTCCTCACCATACCTGGTCTACACCACCAGCATCACGGTCCTCTCCATACCAGGTCTACACCACCAGCATCATGGTCCTTACCATACCAGGTCTACACCACCAGCATCATGGTCCTCACCGTACCAGGTCTACACAACCAACATCATGGTCCTCACCATACCTGGTTCACACCACCAGCATCATGGTCCTCACCATACAAGGACCACACCACCAGCATCACAGTCCTCACCATACCAGGTCCACACCACCAGCATCACGGTCCTCACCATAACAGGTCCACACCACCTGCTTCACGGACCTCAGAATACCAGATCCACACCACCAGCATCATGGTCCTTACCATACCAGGTTCACACCACCAGCAGCATCATGGTCCTCACCATCAACATCATGGTACTCACCATACCAGGTCAACACCACCACAAGCATCATGGTCCTCACCATAACAAGTCCACACCACCAGCAGCATCACGGACCTCACCATACCAGGTCCACATTACGAGCATCACGGTCCTCACCATACGAAGTCCACACCACCAGCATCATGGTCCTCATAATACCAGGTCCACACAACCAGCATCATGGTCCTCAATATACCAGGTCCACACTACCACCAGTATCATGGTTTTCACCATACCAGGTCCACACCACCAGCATCACGATCCTCACTATACCTGGTCTACACCACCAGCATCATGGTCCTCACCATACCAGGTCCACAGTAACACCAGTATCATAGTTCTCACCATACCAGGTCCACACCACCAGCATCATGGTCCTCACCATACCAGGTCCACACCACCACCATCATGGTCCTCATTATACCTGGTCTACACCACCAGCATCACGGTCCTCACTATACCAGGTCTACACCACCAGCATTACGGTGCTCACCATACCAGGTCTACACCACCAGCATCATGGTCCTCACCATACCTGGTCCACACCACCAGCATCATGGTCTTCACCATACCTGGTCCACACCACCAGCATCACGGTCCTCACCATACCAGGTCCACACCACCTGCATCACGGTCCTCATTATACCTGGTCTACACCACCAGCATTATGGTCCTCACTATACTAGGTCCACACCGCTAGCGTCATGGTCCTCACCATACCAGATTCACACCACCTGCATCACGGTCCTCACTATACCGGGTCCACACCACCCATCACGGTCCTCACCATACCTGGTCTACACAACCAGCGTCACGGTCCTCACCATACCGGGTCCACACCACCAGCATCACGGTCCTCACCATACCTGGTCTACACAACCAGCGTCACGGTCCTCACCATACCAGGTCCACACAACCAGCATCATGGTCCTCACAATACCAGGTCCACACCACCACCAGCAATACGGGTTTCACCATACCAGGTCCACACCACCAGCATCACGGTCCTCACCATACCAGGTCTACACCACCAGCATCACGGTCCTCACTATACCAGGTCTATACCACCATCATCATGGTCCTCACCATACCAGGTCCACACCACCAGCATCATGGTCCTCACCGTACCAGGTCCACACCACCAACATCATGGTCCTCACCATACCAGGTCCACACCACCACCAGCATCACGGTCCTCACCATACCAGGTCCACACCACCAGCATCACGGTCCTCACCATACCAGGTCCACACCACCAGCATCACGGTCCTCACCATATCCGGTCTACACCACCAGCATCATGGTCACCACCATACCAGGTCTACACCACCAACATCATGGTCCTCACCATACCTGGTTCACACCACCAGCATCACAGTCCTCACCATACCAGGACCACACCACCAGCATCATGGTCCTCACTATACCTGATCTACACCACCAGCATCATGGTCCTCACCATACCAGGTCCACACCACCAGCATCACAGTCCTCACCATACCAGGTCCACACCACCAGCATCATGCTCCTCACCATACCAGGTCCACACCACCAGCATCACGGTCCTCACCATACCAGGTCCACACCACCACCAGCATCATGGTCCTCACCGTACCAGGTCTACACAACCAGCATCATGGTCCTCACCATACCTGGTTCACACCACCAGCATCATGGTCCTTACCATACCAGGTTCACACCACCACAAGCATCATGGTCCTCACTATAACAAGTCCACACCACCAGCAGCATCACGGACCTCACCATACCAGGTCCACATTAAGAGCATCACGGTCCTCACCATACGAAGTCCACACCACCAGCATCATGGTCCTCATAATACCGGGTCCACACCACCAGCATCATGGTCCTCACTGTACCAGGTCCACACCACCAGCATCATGGTCCTCATAATACCAGGTCCACACCACCAGCATCATGGTCCTCACTAAACCAGGTCCACACTATACCACCAGTATCATGGTTTTCACCATACCAGGTCCACACCACCAGCATCACGATCCTCACTATACCTGGTCTACACCACCAGCATCACGGTCCTCACTATACCAGGTCCACACTAACACTAGGATCATAGTTCTCACCATACCAGGTCCACACCACCAGCATCATGGTCCTCACCATACCAGGTCCACACCACTACCATCATGGTCCTCATTATACCTGGTCTACACCACCAGCATCACGGTCCTCACTATACCAGGTCTACACCACCAGCATCACGGTGCTCACCATACCAGGTCTACACCACCAGCATCACAGTGCTCACCATACCAGGTCCACACCACCAGCATCATGGTCCTCACCATACCAGGTCCACACCACCAGCATCATGGTCCTCACCATACCATGTCTACACCACCAGCATCATGGTCCTCACCATACCTGGTCCACACCACCAGCATCATGGTCTTCACCATACCTGGTCCACACCACCAGCATCACGGTCCTCACCATACCAGGTCCACACCACCTGCATCACAGTCCTCATTATACCTGGTCTACACCACCAGCATTATGGTCCTCACTATACCAGGTCCACACCACTAGCATAATGGTCCTCACCATACCAGGTTCACACCACCTGCATCACGGTCCTCACTATACCAGGTCTACACCACCAACATCACGGTCCTCACTATACCAGGTCTACACCACCATCATCATGGTCCTCACCATACCAGGTCCACACCAACAGCATCACGGTCCTCACCATACCAGGTCCACACCACCAGCATCACGGTCCTCACCATACCAGGTCCACACCAGCATCACGGTCCTCACCATACCAGGTCCACACCACCAGCATCACGGTCCTCACCATACCAGGTCCACACCACCAGCATCACGGTCCTCACCATACCAGGTCTACACCACCAGCATCACGGTCCTCACCATACCAGGTCTACACCACCATCATCATGGTCCTCACCATACCAGGTCTACACCACCAACATCATGGTCCTCACCATACCTGGTTCACACCACCAGCATCATGGTCCTCACCATACCAGGTCCACACCACCAGCATTATGGTCCTCACCATACCAGGTCCACACCACCAGCAGCATCATGGTCCTCACCATCAACATCATTGTATTCACTATAACAAGTCCACACCACCACCAACATCACGGTCCTCACCATACCAGGTCCACACCACGAGCATCACGGTCCTCACCATACGAAGTCCACACCACCAGCATCATGGTCCTCATAATACCAGGTCCACACCACCAGCATCATGGTCCTCACCATACCGGGTCCACACCACCACCAGCATCATGGTCCTCTCCAGAATGAAATATGCCACATTGCAGGCGTCTCTTTTATTCAACCTCCTCTAACTATTGAGCCTTCCCAAACCACTTCTGGTCAACATGTGAACAGTGTTCTCACAATAAATGAGGCCAAACAATGACCGTCTCATATTGCACTTGAGGTCACGTCTTTGACTCGCTGCCTCTACTGGAGTCCTGTGTAGCCACACCTTGCCTTCCTCCCTGACCGCTGACCCAGAGTGACTCCCGCCCACTGGCTACAATCCATTTGCCACTAACATACTCCTCCTCACGCTCCATCCACTACTTACGCCGCCGGTACGTTGAGAGAGAGACTAACTAATGTTTACAAAATAATCTGGATACAACATTGTTGCCAGTAAGTTATGGATGGTCATGGTGCGAGGATGTACTCTCCAGGCAGGTATTGTGGGTCTCGCTTCATGCAGGTCAGCATTCAATCCCCGACGGTCTAAGTGGTTGGGCACCATTCCTTCCCCCCGTCCCATCCCAAATCCTTATCCTGACCCCTTCCCAGCTCTATAAAGTCGTAAGAGCTTGGCGCTTTCCCCCTGATAATTAAAAAAATAATATTAAAAAATTATTTAATTTAATGTAATTTTATTTATGATGTATAATTGATTTAATTATTAATTCCTTCCATAGCTTAGTAGACTATGTTTAATTGAGCGGACAGTATGGATTTAAAATCTCCCATAAGTCATATCCCAACACAATTTGGGGGTAAATAATTAAAGTAACCTATCAATCGATTGATAGCAAATTTTTACTAAGAGTTAAAATGAACAAATCCACAATAGCTGTGAAGAGGGTTCGAACCGGTGTCTGAGAGGATCCCAGACGCACCTTAATCGACTAGGCCACGACATGGTAAAATAATTGCAACCGGGAGTTCCACTTGGCCTCATCACGCTATTGTGATTTCTGAGTGTAATGAAATAAGGGCGAAGAAGTAGAACAGCTTATTGACTGAGCCAGAGTTCATGGGGGATTTGTGTAAAACCCTGGTTAGTGTCTCGGAGGGACTGCAGGATCCGTGTGAGGCCAGGTGGAACTCCCGGTTGCAATTATTTTACCATGTCGTGGCCTAGTCGATAAAGGCGTGTCTGGGATCCTCTCAGACGTAGGTTCGAACCCTCATCACGGCCCTTGTGGACTAGTTCATTTGATGCATCATGCTAGTGTGATTTCTGTGTGTATTAAGGTTAGTTTATTATTGTACTGGGGTTAGTTTGTACACGAAGGCCTTAGCTGTTTGAAGACTTCAGTGTGGATATCAGAGGGACACGTGACCAGTGTGCCAGGACTAAGCCTCGTGGCTATGGTGTCTGTTCCCTAGTGACGACAGGTTGCTGACGCTTAATTCCCAGGTGACCACAGATCTGCCGGAAGAATACAATCTAACAACTGCAACTTTACTTCCTACACAGATATGGCGCATTTAAATTATTAGTATTAAGAATATTTCTAGACTGTGAGAGGCTCACCCGGTTTTGGGTGTTCGCCAGCATCATCACCGGTTCCATTTAAATAATATTCTAGGACCCTACAAAATAATGTTAGTTTTTTAAAGAGCCGGAAACGAGGTACTCCCGTTATTTGAGGTCGCGGCAGCTGAAGAACGTCTAGATGGCTCGGGTTCACGAGTATAAATGTAGCTGCATTTTTTTTTTACTAAATCACGACAGTGTTCGTTCCACAGTGGCCGCCGCCCTCCTTCCCCGGCTCAGTCACGTTATTGGAACCTATTGGAACCGGCTAAATTTTGGACGAAGGAAGGGCGGCGTTAATTTTACTGGTAAATTTATTTGATCCAGTCACAGAGAACAGTTTTTTATTAATTTTAACACTGAACTGGAAATTTTTTAGTGATTATTATTATTTTATTAATATATTTTGTTGTGACAGGGGATATATATCTCACGTTTATAATCGCGTTTTCTTTGAATGAGTAATTAAATTAATTTGTGTTAGTATTGGTTAATAGGTTAGTACAAGAACCGCAGCACAATTATCTGCATATTGTAACTAGGGTTATAGAGGTAGGTCGGTTTTTTCTCGACAGGTATAGATGGTCATGATGCAAGGATGTACTCGCCAGGCAGGTATAGATGGTCATGATGCAAGGATGTACTCGCCAGGCAGGTATAGATGGTCATGATGCAAGGATGTACTCGCCAGGCAGGTATAGATGGTCATGATGCAAGGATGTACTCGCCAGGCAGGTTTGGATGGTCATGATGCAAGGATGTACTCGCCAGGCAGGTTTGGATGGTCATGATGCAAGGATGTACTCGCCAGGCAGGTTTGGATGGTCATTATGCAAGGATGTACTCGCCAGGCAGGTTTGGATGGTCATTATGCAAGGATGTACTCGCCTGGCAGGTTTGGATGGTCATTATGCAAGGATGTACTCGCCAGGAAGGTATAGATGGTCATGATGCAAGGATGTACTCGCCAGGCAGGTTTGGATGGTCATGATGCAAGGATGTACTCGCCTGGCAGGTTTGGATGGTCATTATGCAAGGATGTACTCGCCAGGAAGGTATAGATGGTCATGATGCAACGATGTACTCGCCTGGCAGGTTTGGATGGTCATGATGCAAGGATGTACTCGCCTGGCAGGTTTGGATGGTCATTATGCAAGGATGTACTCGCCAGGAAGGTATAGATGGTCATGATGCAACGATGTACTCGCCTGGCAGGTTTGGATGGTCATGATGCAAGGATGTACTCGCCTGGCAGGTTTGGATGGTCATTATGCAAGGATGTACTCGCCAGGAAGGTTTGGATGGTCATTATGCAAGGATGCTATCGCCAGGCAGGTTTGGATGGTCATTATGCAAGGATGCACTCGCCAGGCAGGTTTGGATGGTCATTATGCAAGGATGTACTCGCCTGGCAGGTTTGGATGGTCATTATGCAAGGATGTACTCGCCAGGCAGGTATAGATGGTCATGATGCAAGGATGTACTCGCCAGGCAGGTATAGATGGTCATGATGCAAGGATGTACTCGCCTGGCAGGTATAGATGGTCATGATGCAAGGATGTACTCGCCTGGCAGGTTTGGATGGTCATGATGCAAGGATGTACTCGCCAGGCAGGTATAGATGGTCATGATGTAAGGATGTACTCGCCAGGCAGGTTTGGATGGTCATGATGCAAGGATGTACTCGCCAGGCAGGTTTGGATGGTCATTATGCAAGGATGCACTCGCCAGGCAGGTATGGATGGTCATTATGCAAGGATGTACTCGCCAGGAAGGTATGGATGGTCGTAGTACAAAGTGGAACTTGATAGGAAGGTTTAAATGGTTCCAGCAAGAAATGAGAAATAAAGACTTAAATAAAATACATATATTATTGCATTGTAATAACTTAAGCATTTGGAATTTATATACAAATTTGATTTTAATTGCAATATTTTATCTCTTTTCTATTACAGTGAAGAACATTGATAGGAACAAGAGCGGTATCTGACGAAGACAGCAGCTGTAGCAAGATCAGCAGCCAGAGGAGTGCCTGAGAACAGCAGCAGCATCACAGGAAGAAGCTGCACACCCATAAGTACTCTAGAGCAGCAGCAGTTGTGGCCAGAGCCACAGATGAGACAACACCACAATGGCCACAGGAAACAACACAACAAGAAAGTCAGGATTAACAGGGCGAGGAAGAGGCAGAGTTTGGTGACGACTTCTGCTGTGTTGCGGCTGTTTATTGTGATGGCTGCTACGGTGTCTCTTGTCCACACCCTGGCTCTCCCGGCCCCTGCTGACATCCTGCTTGCTGACACCGTGCCTGGTCGCACTGTACCTGCTGCCACAGTACCTGCTGACATAGTGCCTGCTGGTACAGCATCTACTAATCCCTCAAGTGTTGACCAAATACTAATAGATTCAAATTCAGATTCAGATGTTTATTCAGGTAAGGTATATACATACAAGTGATGTTACATTAATGGAATGATATATAGATAGAGCTAGTACATACAATGCCTAAAGCCACTATTACGCAATGCGTTTCGGGCAAGATTCACCATCTGGTGACTCATCACCTGCTGGTCCATCATCTGCTGACCCTTCACCTGCTGATCCATCATCTGCTGACCCTTCACCTGCTGATCCATCATCTGCTGACCCATCACCTGCTGACCAATCATCTGCTGATCCATCATCTGCTGACCAGACAACGGCCTACCTGTTTCTAGCTAATCTGTCCTCAGCTTATCCAACTGATAAAAGTATGTATTATCATGCTATTAATGAGGCTGTTCAAACTTTTAAATAGCAAAGGTTCATTAACATAGGCGAATTTGCACACCAGAGGAGAACAGATTACCTACAAAAGCACATGTAGTATGCAAATGGTGAAGTATGCCAATGGACGCTATGATTAATTAGATAAACAGTCAGTATATGCAAATTGACCAGTAGGCATATAATGTGATGAATTTACACGGGAAATTTAATGTTTTAGTTAATTGTTATTTATGTTGGTCAGAAATTTTAAATATGCAGGTATGGATGATCATGGGGCAAGGATGTATTCGCCAGGCAATTATGAATGGTTATGGTACAAGTAGGATACTCGTCAGGGAGGTATGGATAGCAATAGAACAAGGAGGAACTCGCCAGGATGGTATGGATGGTAATAGAACAAGGAGGTACTCACCAGGAACCTCACATTAGTACCTAATTTGGAATAACATACAAACAATGTTATATGTCTATGTAATAATATATATGAAGAAACTAGACTAATGTTTTGATTTACAACATGCATTAGGTTGTAGTTTTTCTTATGATTTACAGACATTGGTGTGATAGATCATATGCAGTTTGTAAGCATAATTACCATACCTTAGAAGATATAAAGTAACTGAACAGAGGTACCCAATGTCAGAGGTTGACCCTCTGGCTAGGCACACATGGTTGATAGAAGAAGCAAATTGCCATTTTGACTTAGGAAATTTCAGAGAGTGCACTGGAGTGCACAAAAGAGTAACTTTCTTGTTATAGCAGCTAGAAGGTCGTAATTGGGAATCTTTGGAAAGCAGACACCCTCAGCTGCCCAGAAAACTCGCGATAGTCGTTGTAGCATTTCTGAATAAATAGTTACAGGATTAGCATAAATTTTAGTTCTGGCTGCCCAGATACAGGAAAGGAAGCCAGGCACTGTGAGCTAAGTGTCTCAACGGTTTTCCCCTAGCCGGCGTGTAAGCGTCACCGGCAGGGTGACGCTTACACGCTTACTTAATGGTCGCAGCACCATGGGCCTCTAGGATGCTGGCACCTGATTGGCCGTCTCAAAAGACTAGGGGAACACCGATGGTTCCATTCCCGTCCACGGCACCTCATTCCGAGGAGCGTTGCTGTGCTGTGCAGACGTGATATCCTGTTTCGGCCAAAAACCGGGTATTTCTCTTGTCTACAGCATAGTTCAGCAAGCTCAAGTATATCTATTCCGTCTAAGCATTATTGTCAAATCCAGTCCGCTGGGGGCAGGTTACTGGATTTCGAGTAATATATATATTACTAGAGAGATACAAGGAAGTACACTCCGCGCCACACGTGATCGCTGCAGAAGCAACAGAACTGTAGCCAGTTGTATCGGTGATCATCAGCGAAAGTAAAGGCGATCCATCACCATATCGCTAAGTAAACTGTGTACAGGGACTCTAAGAATACGGTTCCAAGTGTTTGAGTTAAAATTGTGGGAACCGACCTGAGAGATTTATATTTATTTAATTTATATGAATTTATATTTACGTTAATTTATATACTTCGATAGCAATTTGTATGATGTTAAGTGGACTGTATTTCTGCAATAATCTCAATCTCACAAATCGATCCTCTACACATTAGGGGGGGTTTATATTAATTGAATATATATGCAGCCAATCAAACTACAGTAATAGACTACATACATTGAAGAGGTTCCTTATCTTATAGTACAGCAGGTTAGTCCACCAGGTATAACTAGGGTGTAGACACCAAATTATCCTCTTTGAGGTAGCTTCCATCACCCAGTAACTGGTGCACAAAGTCTTCCTTGTCTTGACCTGTCAAAAGGGCGCTAGCTGTAAAGCCAGATACCTATATATGACAAGTATATCAGAGAAAACACTATACATGGAACAATAAAGACCTGGCTTAATTACCTTTAGTTTGAGGCTATCTCGTGCTCTAACCGGCAAACCCTACCCAATGACATTAATGGCCACTAATGATAGATAATGGGTTTCGGAAAGAACACTTAACTTGATTTGATGACAGCGTGTTGGAGATGGTACACCTTTGGTTTCCATAACACTACGTCCAAGTAAAATTAACAGGAGCCGAATTTGCTCCCGTGTGAGCCTCTGGTCTAGTATCAACAATGGCTGCCCTCCTTCCTCCCTCACTCCTGGCTTACATTGTCCAGATTTCAGAAAGTGATAGAAGGGTCACATTTACTCTACTTTAATATTGATAATTAAGTTAATTTATATAAGATGTTTTTATGATGGTAAAGTCCAAAGACTAATGTATTTAAGAATAATTCCCACCATAATAGGTGGAGAATATAATAGTATGTGGTGATGATATCCCATTTTCTATAGACGGTAATTCCACTACAAGTTACGTTTTCTATGGGTTACTTGTTGGTAATACAGCAGCAATTATTATCTGTCTGTATGATATATTAAATGGTGTCGGATTTTCCGACATAATTCCCCAGGGGGCTGCTCACGGGTCGAAGTCCTCTTAGAACAGACGAACACCGATACTCCTCCTTCGAATTATTTGATTAATTTGATGTTAGTAGTTAGTAATCACACATTTGTGTGTCTGTTCGTACAGGACAGATGTCCCATACTAGAGTTGCAGGGGTTAGAAGTCTAATGCGATTTCATTTCCCTGTCAACTCTTGAAAGGCTAATATTCAAGCCTAATTACTTATTATTTAACCCAGAAGACTGGATGTGATCAAGTACTACAGTCAAGTATGATTCAGGGACTGCAGTGAGATCAGTGACATTAGATATAACTTGAAGTTTGTTCAGGTAACTAGTCACTGATATATAAACACTGAGGCCCATGGAATACATCTTGATTAAATAATAAATGTATCAAATCAGTCATCAGATTTATTGGGGTTTAATTTAGTTAATTGATTCAGAAGATTGAATAGCTCATCATTAAAGGTAAAGTATGGTTCTGAGACTGCAGTGGTTTCAGTGACATTGGTCGCAGTGACTTGTAGCTGTTTTAGGCTACTGTTCACTGATTTGCCACTGAGGCCTCATGAACTCATCTCCAGCTTTAAATGATGATACTAACATCAACCTCTGTTGGTATAGTCAGCTGTAATCTCCTTAGTATAATGCTACTGGAGAAATATAATCAGCTGACAAATTTAGATTTCTACTGGTATTGTTTATCTGCAGGCATAGGTCTCCTCAGGCTTGATACTGGGCCTCAGAGTAATTTACCTCCTGCAGAGTTTAACATGGTTATACCCTGATATTTAGTAGGGCTACCGATGAATCGATGGCAATAGTCTGTCCCAACAAGGAGACCGAAGTCGGTGAGGTGATCAGACTTAATATTATCTGCCAATTTTATTCCTCTATTTCTCAGGAATTTGGCTGTTGCTCTCAGACCTTGAACTTGTAGGTCTACTGGTATTTTGTCCACCACAATGGCTTGTACTCGACAGATGTACCTGCCTAAACGTACTGATGGTTGTACCACCTGGTAGACCTGAGGTCCTGCATCTGTTACAAACCCTGAGATGTTGAATGACATCTGGGCTACAGGCCTTAATTGTAGTTCATCTGCCAGCTTTTTAGTGACATATGTTCTCTGGGATCCTTGGTCAAACAACCCACGGGTATGGACCTTGGCCCTCTTATTCAGGATGGTAATTTGGGCAGTAGGCAAAGTCGTATTACCTTTAGACTTTGCCGATTGGACACTCTTTGTTTGTTGCACCTTGCAGTACTGTACTGTGGTGGGAACGCTATCTTCCACCTTGGGTCTTGAATACGTTAATTTCGTATATTTGCACAGTGCTGCATGGTGTCTACCTCTTCTACACCTGTTGCAGGTGTTGAATTGGGTATCACAATAGTCTATGTTGTGTGACTTGAGACATCTTGCACATCTCCCTAATTCCTGGAGTCGCTCCATACGAGTGTCTCTGGTTGGATAATTAGCACAACGGTATGTTGAATGTTTCTTTTTGCAGAACATACATGTCCCCCAGCCTACTGCACGTTTGGAAGTTACCGGTTTGGGTGAACTAGTAACAGTAGGCTTGGAGGTTGCTGCTGCATTGTCAGATTTTCTGCAACTTGATGTTAGAGTAATTGACTGATGTTTATTTGGGGTAGTTGTTTTACCCTTTAATTGACTCTTATTTTCTATTTCTGAAGGCTTGCATGAGGCTTTAACTTCCTCATTTGCTCGTCGTTTGTTTATGATGGAATGTAAACCTTCAATGATGTCCTGTACTGTCAGGATGGTGTTATGTTGATGTGCATATAATTCATCTAGTATATCGCTGGACAATTTCCGTTGAAGGACTACTTTGGTCATCCATTCACTAGTAGTTATATCAACCTTAAGACTGAATATTCTTAGTAGTGACTCAAACTCCATGCTGAAGGATTGTAATGAGTCAGCAGTCTGATCAGGTTGAGGTAAATCCAGCAATTGTAGTACTAGATGTATGACAGTTTTCTCATTGCCAGCATTATTCCTAGGAGGCTGGACTGGGAAATTAGTGCTGTCGCTATTTTCATTTACATTTTCTACTACTGGTTCAGCTTCACCTCTAGCTTGGAGGCATGTTAACTTAGTAGCCTCAGGTATTGGGTTTTCAGAATCCACAGAGACTGTGGATAAATTGTCTGAGAACTGCTTAATTTCTGGTGGTATAATATTAGGTGAAGCTTTATCCTTGTTGATTAAAGGATCTAATCTGGCTTGACATTTATTCTCAAAAAGACCCAGATCATTGCTAATTGTTCTGATTCAATTATCCTGTGTAAATGTTCCAACCTGCCTTGAGTTTCTTCTTCATATTGTGCTAGGTCAGACAGGAATGGTTCCACATCTTCAACTACTACGTCGTCGTGGACTTGATTTTGGTAAGATTTCCTATTTGCTTTCAATATATGCAATTGGGTTTGAATCTGTAACAGTGGTATTTTCAACCGATGATAATTAATTACAGGCTCATATAACAACTGTTCATATTGGTTGAGATCCCTTGTTAGTTGGCGTTTGCTTGCTATTAAAGCACGCTTTGCTTTCTGTGGATTAGTCATGGTGACTTGTTAATTGGGCACCACTGGCTCATAAATTGTGAGCAAGTACTAATGGTAGCCTAGGGTTAAATTCTGAACTCACTAGGCAATAATCCTTCCTCTACTAGAGGTTAGCACTTAAAATTAATACACATTATATATATACAATCATACACACTAATGATTTGAGTGATAAACCAGTGTCACTGGAAGTACCTTTAGGTTAGCTCTTCTATATCACCCTAGGATGGTAGAGACACTAATTAATCACTCAAAGGTGTAATGATCATAAGTAAATTATTATATATACAACTCAATTCGAGTTGATAAAAATTACACCCAAAATAGGGTCTGGACCATTCATTATTGGTGTTAGGTTGATCAATATAGTACAACTGACTATGGTAATAATGGGACTAGAATGATCAATAATAGTTCAACTAGTCATATCCTACCCTGTTGTGGGTTGGCAATTAGTAAATATTATACTGTGATCACTAGTGCAATATATATTAAATAATTCTCTATTTTGGAGAAATAATATATACAATTATTGATAATAGCCTCTTAATTAGCCTCTATGAAACTTCTAATATTATCAAGAAGTATTAAATATTATTAGTGACCTCGCAAAATAAAGTCCACAAAATACGTAGATAATCTCTCGCGAAATTTAACACCACGAAATCCGTGAACAATATCGCGAAGACACAGTCACTAATTTGGCTGGCTTCAATATTAGCGCTGTCATTTCACGAAATAACACGCCACCAAATATCTGTGGGTGTGCATGAAACCGCTGACGAAGCTGAACTCAGTTGAGGGGGGGCTCCTGAGCTCCCACGAGGCAACGCCGCTGTCTTTGACTGGCTGGCCTTTGTTTAAATCACACTGCACTAGTTTATTTAATGAATCCACTGGTTAACTGGTTCATCCGGTACTAAGATGACCAAATGTGGGTTCAAAGGACCGAATATTCCGGTTCCGAAGGTCCAAATAATGTGGGAACCGACCTGAGAGATTTATATTTATTTAATTTATATGAATTTATATTTACGTTAATTTATATACTTCGATAGCAATTTGTATGATGTTAAGTGGACTGTATTTCTGCAATAATCTCAATCTCACAAATCGATCCTCTACACATTAGGGGGGTTTATATTAATTGAATAATGAGAGAGATATTAAGAAGTGTAATAGTTCCTCAGTGTTATTCATATAATGATGATAATAATAATAATCTATATAAATAAAAATGGAAATGCTCGTTTGTTCAAAATCGCTAATCTCCGAAAGTTCTTCATCGATTGCTTTGAAATTTTCACACAACGTTCTATTCGCATTCGACCAGGTTTTTATATACATACTATACAGATGCCACGTCTGTGACGGTAAAAAAAAACATGCTTTTTCTGAAAAACCGTGTTTTTCAAGTGTTTTTCATGTGAGGAAAATCTTCGAAACCTCTTTACCGATTGCTTTGAAATTTTGACACAACGTTGCATTCGAATAAGCACGTCTTTTTATATATCTACTATATTCATGTCTCACCTGTGACAGGAAAAAACATGATTTTTTTTTAAAATAGAGCCATCTGTTGGATGTAAGAGCAACACACGCTTTAATCTTTGAAAGTTCTTCACTGATTGCTTTGAAATTTTGACACAGCGTTGCGTTCGAATTGGAGCGTGGTTTTATATACCTACTATATAGATGCCACCCCTGTGACAGGTAAAAACATGCGTTTTTGAAAAACAGCGCCATCTCTTGCACATAATAGCAACATGCATGCTATACTGAACATGTCACGAATTCCACTTCAATGTTTCCGATTGCATTGATAAATTTTATTTTCATAGATTTCGATTTATTATATTTTTTATTGAATTATTTTTTGTGATATTGATTTGGAACTGAGCTGTGTTGTTTACCATACCGTTCATTTCGTAAATATACTTATAGATACCACACCTGTAACAGGTAAAACTATGCTATTCTTGAAAAACAGCGCCTTTTGTTGCATGTAAGAGCAACACACATACTATAATAAATATCTTTAATTCCATTTCAATGTTTCTGATTGCATTGATAAATTGAATTTTCATAGATTTTGATTTATTTTCATCTTGATTTAATTATTTTGTGTGAATTGCATTGGAATTGAGCTGTGTTGTTTACTATTCCGTTCATTTCGTGAGTATAGTTTATTTTTATATTTTTTTCATATTTTCATTTCATTTTTTAACTGTTTTTCTTTTATTTCAGTGATGGGAACATCAGATCACTTGATGTTCCCAATTCTCTGATGGGAACATCAGACCATTTGGGAAGGCATCGGACGAGGAAGTGAGGGAATGGTGGGGATGATGAGGGGACAGAAGTGAGAGATGGTGGGGGAGGACGAGGGGACAAGGGAGAGGGGTAAGGGTGGAAAAGGATGAGGGGATGGGGGAAAAGAAGAATGGTGGGGAGGATAAAGGGACTGGGGTGTGGGGCATGGTGGGAAGAAAGAGGGGATGGTGGAGTGGCTAGCAATCTAAAATAAACTATACTTACGAAATGAACGGTATGGTAAACAACACAGCTCAATTCCAACACAATTCAAACAAAATAATTAAATCAAAATGAAAATAAATCAAAACCTATGAAAATTAAATTTATCAGTGCAATCAGAAACATTGAAATGGAATTGAAACATATTTAGTATAGCATGTGTGTTGCTCCTACATGCAACAGATGGTGCTGCTTTTCAAGAAAAACATAGTTTTACCTGTTGCAGGTGTGGCATCTATACTTATACTTACAGAATGAACGGTATGGTAAACAACACAGCTGAATTCGAACACAATGTCATTGTTACGGCCCTCTCGGGACGCAACGGGGTTCTTACTCTGATGTTGTTAGAGGAAGTTATATCCGACCCCAAGCCAGTAGTGGCTTTCAAGGGATGTGATCCGTGACGCAAGAAACTTAAAGGGGGTAGGGAAAGAAAGCTAAGAACTTAATATAATATATTGCCCACCACCAATAAATAATATATAAAATGATTACACGGGGGGAGGGGTATTAACATGGTACACAAACGTCTTCTCCTGAAGACTCTGGATCCAAGCTCTTGGTGCTAAATCCTCGGTGCTTCTTCGTGGCCTCACAACGAATCCTCTGAGAAGCTGAGCCTACCCTGGCCACAGGTCAGCCAAAACACAGGTCCACTGGGGGCACCGCCGTGGAGGCCGTCAACCACAAATCCAGCCGGTCTGCTGGCAGGTTCCGGACCCGCAACGCTGGTCAGGCCACTCCACGAATGATATTAGGGTAACGCCCTAGACAGGAGGCTCGTGTGATATCACAAATCACTCTCCTGTCCTCAGTACCCCAGTGGATGATCGTCTCCAACAGTCGGTCCCGGGTAATCCTTCTACTGCCACTCCACTGGCAGGGTAACACACCACAGTGTTCTTCCGGGGGGAACGACTTCACAACTGCTGCAGCAAAGCACAAGGTATGGAGACGGCTGCCTCGGGTAGACTGACTCAACTTCCACCACAGCAGTCCCAGGTCAACTCTGTAAGCAGACACGTCATCAATAACAGGGACACTAAAAAACCTCACTTACAGGCTCAGACACAAACGCCCACCTATTCACTCCATAGATGGCGCTGGTGTCTGAGCACCACCTCACCAGAGGTCAGCAGCGGCGGTGTTGAGTGCTGAACGGGACTGGAAACTGGCCCTCGTAGCTAGTACACGTTGTCCTCACCAGGTGTCGTCGTTCGTTTGGAGGGGGTTTCGGGAGCTGACCCACAGATGGCGCGGTCGTCACTGCTCCGTGCTCGGACGCTGGATCCGGGTTCGTAACAGTCATACAAAATAATTTAATAAAAAATAAATTAATCGAAATCTATAAAAATAAAATTTATCAATCGAAAAATTTATCGATTTAAATAATCGATTTATTTATCGAAAACATTGAAATGAAATTGTAATAAATTTAGTATTGCGAATGTTTCTCTTACGTGCAGCAGATGGCGCTGTTTAAAAAAAACATGTTTTTACCTGCCACAGGGGTGGCATCTATATAGTAGATGTATAAAAACACACGAGTATTTGAATGGATCGTTGTGTCAAAATTTAAAAGTAATCGGTGAAGAACTTCTGGAGATTACAGCGTGTGTTGCTCCTACATTCAACTGATGGCGCTGTTTATATAAAAATCATGTTTTTTTTCCTGTCAAATGTGAGGCATGTATAAAGTAGATATATCAAAACATTCGCTTATTTGAATGCAATGTTGTGTCAAAATTTCAAAGCAGTCGGTAAAGAGGTTTCGAAGATGTTTCCTCACATGAAAAATACAATTTTTCCAAGAAAAGCATGTTTTTTCCCGCCACAGACATGACACCTATATAGCATGTATATAAAAACGTGCTCGGATGCGAATGAAACGTTGTGTGAAATTTTCAAAGAATTTCGGTGAAAGGACTTTCGGAGATTAGCGATTTTGAACACACGAACATTTCCATTTTTATTTACATATATATATATATATATATATATATATATATATATATATATATATATATATATATATATATATATATATATATATATATATATATATATATATATATATATATATATTAGTATATTTTGGTAGCAGTCTTTCCTGTAGACATATATTATTAAATATGACCGAAAAAGTAAGATTAATAATTCTAACACGAATTTTCTCAATCTTTCGTACATTACGCTTCACTGTTGGAGGTAAATCAAAAATTAAGTCTCCAAAATTCATTTTTATTTCTAGTCTGACGCGACACGGGCGCGTTTCGTAAAACTTATTACATTTTCAAAGACTTTAGTTCACAAATACACAACTGAATAGAACTAACGTATCTCCGATTTTATATCTACATTTGAGTGAGGTGGGAGGGGTGATGTGGCATTAACACAAGACAGAACAAGAGGGGATATTAATAGGGTATTAAAAGTATCAACACAAGACAGAACACAAACAATGGGTATTGAATAGAAGTGTTTGTAGAAAGCCTATTGGTCCATATTTCTTGATGCTTCTATATTGGAGCGGAGTCTTGAGGTGGGTAGTATATAGTTGTGACACAACTATATACTACCCACCTCAAGACTCCGGTCCAATATAGAAGCATCAAGAAATATGGACCAATAGGCTTTCTACAAACACTTCTATTCAATACCCATTGTTTGTGTTCTGTCTTGTGTTGATACTTTTAATACCCTATTAATATCCCCTCTTGTTCTGTCTTGTGTTAATGCCACATCACCCCTCCCACCTCACTCAAATGTAGATATAAAATCGGAGATACGTTAGTTCTATTCAGTTGTGTATTTGTGAACTAAAGTCTTTGAAAATGTAATAAGTTTTACGAAACGCGCCCGTGTCGCGTCAGACTAGAAATAAAAATGAATTTTGGAGAATTAATTTTTGATTTACCTCCAACAGTGAAGCGTAATGTACGAAAGATTGAGAAAATTCGTGTTAGAATTATTAATCTTACTCTTTCGGTCATATTTAATAATATATATATATATATATATATATATATATATATATATATATATATATATATATATATATATATATATATATATATATATAGTTGTGGAGCAGTAATATAGTGCGAGGAGGAGAGCTCTGTCCAGAAGACTTAAGAGCTATCAGTGATAGGGGGAAGGGAAATGGTTTTAAAATTTAGGAATACTGGAAGTAGGGCTGTGAAGGTGGTGGTGAAGATGGTGGTGAAGGTGGTGGTGAAGATGGTGGTGAAGATGCTGGTGAAGATGGTAGTGAAGTGGGTGGTGCAGATGGTGGGGAGATGGGAATGGTGGGGAGGACGAGGGGACGGGTGAGGGGGAAATGTTGGAGAGGACTAGGAAGTTTGCTGTGGCTCAGCAACGCACATGCGTTTCTGAGCCACAGCAACACGTGGCCGGGTACTGCTAGTTGTTATATAATTTAAATATATAATTTATTAAATTTTCTTAAATGAAAAGCATGTTTCCTTAAGGAATGCACAGGCTCAATGGATGAACTTACCTTGTTCTTTTCTGGATGGGAATTAAGTTGAATTTAAGGTTATTTACCTTTGACAAAATGTTGCCTTTACAAACTTTATTGAGGAAACATGGATTTTTATGCCAACTGTATTTGTAAGAAATCTATTTTCTTGATTACAATGAGAAGACAATGGCTTTCGTGACTCAGCATCTCAGAAAAGATACCACATTTGGACATTGCATATGTCCCTAGATTACAAGATAATGCATAAAATCAATTCCCTCTGTAGTAACAGGAAAGTTTATCAAGTCCTTCACTTACGAGCGCCCATAAATTTCAATCCATAATCTCAGTACTCAAATTCAGTATTGTTATAGATGTGCAGGGATGTATTGCTGATTAATTGCAGTTTTTGAGCCTGTAAGATCGATTTTCTCTTCAGTCGATGCTCAGTCTCAGTGCTAGTACTTTCTACTTCAATTCAATTAACAATTACTAACACAAACAGGGGAAAGTAGTCTTTGATGAATTACTATAGCAAAAGGGATGGAAGAGAGGCATAGACCTCAACTTCGAGTGTAGTGGTGAGAACAGGGGTAAGTGAGTATGAGGTGGGTGAGTGTTTAGCTACAGGGACCGAGTGTGGCTGCTCTGGATCCGACATGACAGTGTTATCTGCTAAAATATGACTGGTTATACACACCTTGTCATTCTCTGAAATGTATAAAGAGGGCAACATAGTCTTCTTGCAAAAGGTCTGCCTTGCTCTGCCATGCTGTGTATTCTTCAATGTAATGCTATGTAAGAAGTATAACTGAAAATTTAATAATTTTGATAATTTCTTCAATTTCATTGAATGTTAGGTTTATAAATTTTATTTGATTTCCTAAGAATGATTATAATTAATAAATATATTACAAAATAAAAAGAATGGTAGCAACATTTTAGCTGTCTAGACTGACAGTATTCATATCCAGTGGCCCATAGGAAAACTGTAGTCGTCTTCGTTCTTTAGTGAACTGTATGGGATGTCACAGTGTTCTCTAGGTGGCTCACATTTAGGGAGACGCAGCAGGAATGGTGCTGCCTTCACTTACCTGCCGGATGAAATAAATTTCAGTACGTTATAGTAAAGTTATATATGTATAACATAACATGCACTTATAATTAATATAAAATATTAGTTTTACCTTGTATTTTTAATTCTGGTATTTTGTCACACATGAATGATATTATCAACAATGAGAATACTTAATATTTTATCATTGTGAATTTATCTATTGCAAAATGTGTATTTTTATTTCTCTCTAAAAAAATTGCCATATTTTTCAAATATTTATTTGCTAAACATTGGTTAACCGAGTTAGTTATATTTAATTCAGTGGCAAGAAATTGACTTACTGAGGTTGGCTGAAAAGCCTGTGTTATGTCCAAGTTCCTGAAATAGAACAATTAGTGAAACATCTTAACAAGGATCCCTGACAAAAATAGTTATTACGAACCGTTCCCATAACGTTTATTATAATGTATATTATAATACACAATATAGGAATCTGGGTGCCCGAAGTTTCATCATCTAGTAGATCATTGTTAAAACTTGTACAAACCTAGTTAACCTAGTTGTACTCACCTAGTTGTGCTTGCGGGGGTTGAGCTCTGGCTCTTTGGTCCCACCTCTCAATCGTCAATCAATCAATCGTCAATGAGTGTGCTACCAGTACAGATTCCTGAGCCTATTGGGCTCTATCATATCTACACTTGAAACTGTGTATGGAGTCAGCCTCCACCACATCACTTCCTAATGCATTCCATTTGTCAACCACTCTGACACTAAAAAAGTTCTTTCTAATATCTCTGTGGCTCATTTGGGCACTCAGTTTCCACCTGTGTCCCCTTGTGCGTGTGCCCCTTGTGTTAAATAGCCTGTCTTTATCTACCCTATCAATTCCCTTGAGAATCTTGAATGTGGTGATCATGTCCCCCCTAACTCTTCTGTCTTCCAGCGAAGTGAGGTTTAATTCCCGTAGTCTCTCCTCGTAGCTCATACCTCTCAGCTAGGGTACTTGTCTGGTGGCAAATCTTTGAACCTTTTCCAGTTAGTCTTATCCTTGACTAGATATGGACTCCATGCTGCATACTCCAGGATTGGCCTGACATATGTGGTATACAAAGTTCTGAATGATTCTTTACACAAATTTCTGAATGCCATTCGTATGTTCGCCAGCCTGGCATATGCCGCTGATGTTATCCTCTTGATATGTGCTGCAGGAGACAGGTCTGGCGTGATATCAACTCCCAAGTCTTTTTCTTTCTCTGACTCCTAAAGAATTTCCTCTCCCAGATGATACCTTGTATTTGGCCTCCTGCTCCCTACACCTATCTTCATTATATTACATTTGGTTGAGTTAAACTCTAACAACCACTTGTTCGACCATTCCTGCAGTTTGTCTAGGTCTTCTTGAAGCCTCAAACAGTCCTCTTCTGTCTTAATCTTTCCCATAATTTTGGCATGGTCCGCAAACATTGAGAGAAATGAATCTAAACCCTCCGGGAGATCATTTACATATATCAGAAACAAGATAGGACCGAGTACAGAGCCCTGTGGGACTCCACTGGTGACTTCACGATAATCGGAGGTCTCACCCCTCACAGTAACTCTCTACTTCTTATTGCTTAGGTACTCCCTTATCCACTGGAGCACCTTACCAGCTACACCTGCCTGTCTCTCCAGCTTATGTACCAGCCTCTTATGCGGTACAGTGTCAAAGGCTTTCCGACAATCCAAGAAAATGCAGTCCGCCCAGCCCTCTCTTTCTTGCTTAATCTGTGTTACCTGGTCATAGAATTCTATTAAGCCAGTCAGGCAAGATTTACCCTCCTTGAACCCATGTTGGCGATTTGTCACGAAGTCCCTTCTCTCCAGTTGTGCTACCAGTTTTTTTCTCACGATCTTTTCCATCACCTTGCATGGTATACAAGTCAAGGATACAGGCCTGTAGTTCAGTGCCTCTTGCCTGTCGCCATCTTCCATATTTCTGGTAGGTCTCCCGTCTCCAGTGACCTACTATACACTATGGAGAGTGGCAAGCAAAGTGCCTCTGCACACTCTTTCAGTACCCATGGCGAGATCCCGTCTGGACCAACAGCCTTTCTAACATCCAGGTCCAGCAGGTGTCTCTTGACCTCCTTTCTTGTAGTTTCGAACTCTTCCAAGGCCGCCTGGTTTACCTCCCTCTCTCCTAGCACAGTGACCTCACCTTGTTCTATTGTGAAGACCTCCTGGAATGTCTTGTTGAGTTCTTCACACACCTCTTTGTCATTCTCTGTATACCTGTCCTCGCCTGTTCTAAGTTTAAATACCTGATCTTTCACGGTTGTTTTCCTTCTGATGTGACTGTGGAGTAGCTTTAGTTCGGTCTTGGCTTTGTTTGCTATATTATTTTCAACACTTTCCTCTGCTTCTCTTCTCACCCTGACGTACTCATTCCTGGTTCTATGGTATCTCTCTCTGCTTTCTGGTGTTCTGTTATTCCGGAAGTTCCTCCACGCCCTTTTGTTCAGTTTCTTCGCGTCCATACATGCCCTATTATACCATAGATTCTTCTGTTGCTTCTCGGATTTTTCCCTTTGGGCTGGGATGAACCTATTTACTGCCTCCTGACACTTTTGGGTAACATAGTCCATCATACCTTGTACAGACTTATCTCTGAGGTCTGTGTCCCAAGGTATTTCCCTTGGGAAACTTCTCATCTGTTCATAATTCCCCTTTCGGTAAGCCAGCCTTTTGATTACTAGTTCTTTTTTGGGGGGAGATAATTCTTAGCTCTACTAGGTACTCAAAGTTCAATACACTGTGATCACTCATTCCCAAGGGCGCTTCCCTCTTAACTTCCCTTATATCCCACTCATTTAGGGTAAATATCAAATCAAGCATTGCTGGTTCATCTTCTCCTCTCATTCTTGTTGGTTCCTTGATGTGGTGGCTTAGAAAGTTTCTTGTTGCCACGTCCAGCAGCTTAGCTCTCTATGTTTCTGGTCCTCCATGCGGGTCTCTTTTCTCCCAATCTATCTTCCCATGATTGAAGTCTCCCATAATTAGTAGTCCAGATCCATTCCTGCTAGCAACAGAAGCTGCTCTTTCTATTATGTTAATGGTGGCCATGTTGTTTCTATCATATTCCTGTCTGGGTCTTCTGTCATTTGGTGGTGGATTATATATGACTACGACTATAATTTTTTCCCCTCCAGTTGTTATGGTACCTGCTATGTAGTCACTGAAACCTTCACAGCCCTGAATAACCATCTCATCAAAATCCCAGCCTTTTCTTACCAGCAGAGCTACACCACCACCACCTCTTCCTTCCCTCTCTTTCCTCATAACATAATTGTCCTATGGGAACACTGCATTTGTTATCGTTTTTGTTAGCTTTGTTTCTGTGAGGGCTATTATGTCTGGGTTTTCCTCTAGTACCCATTCTCCAAGCTCATTTGCTTTATTTGTAATTCCATCTATGTTAGTGTACATTGCTTTGAGGCTCACTTTCTTCTGTCCCTTCTCAAACCGCCTCCATGGCGAGTGTTCTGCTGGTGGGGGAAGCTGTTCCATGGGTGTGAGGATCTGTGAGATGGATAACAGGGTCTCAGAGGATACTGGGATGAGGGGCGGGGGATCCATTGAAGGGGGAGGGACAGGGAGGGTATGGGGTAAAAGGGGAGATAGAACAGGAAGGAAAGGGGGGAGGGGGGACTCGGCGGGAGGAATGCAGGGGCAGAAGGGTGGGGATTGAGTGTGGGGGAGGGAGATTTGGCTGAACATTTGAGTGGGGGCAGGGAGGGTTTAGGGTACGGGGGGTTTTCTATGCAGAGGAGGGTGGCGGGGTTGTCCTCCCCTCTGGTGTTACTGGGTAGCTGGTTGTGGGTCCCCCCTCCTCGCCTCTGGGGGTGTTGTGTTGGGAGCTGTGACTTCCTGGTTTTTCCCTCTCGCCCTGCGCCTCTTCCTTGCTTCTGCCGCCATGGCTCTCTCCTCCCTCATCATGTTTCTCTGGAGGAATATATTTTTGAATTCTCCCACGTTTTTCAGGGAACTCTTCCTTGATAGAATCTTCTCCTTTGTGCTCTCATTTGCAAACACTCTCTTTATTACTCGGTCTTTGTTGTACCATCCTAGTCTGAAAACCTTCTCAATGCTATGCTCAGCCCCTTCCATGTACTCACCTATTTGTACTCACCTATTTGTGCTTGCGGGGGTTGATCTTTGGCTCTTTGGTCCCACCTCTCAACTGTCAATCAACTGGTGTAAAGATTCCTGAGCCTACGGGGCTCTATCATATCTACATTTAAAATTGTGTATGGAGTCAGCCTCCACCACATCACTGCCTAATGCATTCCATCCGTTAACTACTCTGACACTGAAAAAGTTCCTTCTAACTTCTCTGTGGCTCATGTGGGTACTCAGTTTCCACCTGTGTCCCCTTGTTCGCGTCCCACCAGTGTTGAATAGTTTATCCTTGTTTACCCGGTCGATTCCTCTGAGGATTTTGTAGGTTGTGATCATGTCTCCCCTTACTCTTCTGTCTTCCAGTGTCGTAAGGTGCATTTCCCGCAGCCTTTCCTCGTAACTCATGCCTCTTAGTTCTGGGACTAGTCTAGTGGCATACCTTTGGACTTTTTCCAGCTTCGTCTTGTGCTTGACAAGGTACGGGCTCCATGCTGGGGCCGCATACTCCAGGATTGGTCTTACATATGTGGTATACAAGATTCTGAATGATTCCTTACACAGGTTCCTGAACGCTGTTCTGATGTTAGCAAGCCTCGCATACGCCGCGGACGTTATTCTTTTTATGTGGGCTTCAGGAGACAGGTTTGGTGTGATATCAACTCCTAGATCTTTCTCTCTGTTCGTTTCATTAAGTACTTCATCTCCTATGCTGTATCCTGTGTTTGGCCTCCTATTTCCACTGCCAAGTTTCATTACTTTGCATTTACTCAGGTTGAACTTCAACAGCCACTTGTTGAACCATTCACTCAGTCTGTCTAGGTCATCTTGTAGCCTCCTACTATCGTCCTCAGTTTCAATCCTCCTCATAATTTTTGCATCATCGGCAAACATTGAGAGAAACGATTCTATGCCCTCTGGAAGATCATTTACATATATCAGAAACAGTATAGGTCCAAGGACTGACCCCTGCGGTACTCCACTCGTAACGTCTCGCCAATCTGAGACCTCACCCCTCACATTGACTTGTTGTCTCCTGTTACTTAGGTACTCCTGTATCCAACGGAGTACCTTCCCTTTCACTCCAGCCTGCATCTTCAGTTTTTTCACTAGCCTCTTGTGTGGCACTGTATCAAAGGCTTTCTGACAATCCAAAAATATGCAGTCTGCCCACCCTTCTCTTTCTTGCCTTATTTTTGTTGCCTGGTCATAGAATTCAAGTAACCCTGTGAGGCAGGACCTGCCATCCCTGAATCCATGTTGATGCTGTGTTACAAAGTTCTTTCGCTCCAGGTGCTTCACTAGCTTTCTTCGCACAATCTTCTCCATCATCTTGCATGGTATGCAGGTTAGGGACACTGGCCTGTAATTCAGTGCCTCCTGTCTATCCCCTTTCTTGTATATTGGGACTACGTTAGCTGCTTTCCAAATTTCTGGCAGTTCCCCTGTTGCCAGTGATTTGTTATACACCATGGAGAGCGGAAGGCACAGTTCTTCTGCTGCTTCCTTTAGTATCCAAGGGGAGATTCCATCTGGGCCTATAGCCTTTGTCACATCCAATTCTAGTAAACACTTCCTTACTTCCCCGCTGGTGATCTCAAACTCTTCCAGTGGTTCCTGGTTATCTATTCCCTCTCTTATCTCTGGGATTTCTCCTTGCTCTAATGTGAAGACCTCTTGGAATTTTGTTATTCAGTTCCTCACACACTTCCTTGTCGTTTGTAGTGAATCCTTCTGCCCCTATCCTTAATTTCATAACCAGTTCCTTTACTGTTGTTTTTCTCCTGATGTGGCTATGCAGCAATTTAGGCTGAGTCTTTGCCTTGCTTGCGATGTCATTTTCGTATTGCCTTTCTGCCTCTCTTCTCATCCTGACATAATCATTCCTGGCATTCTGGTATCTTTCTCTGCTCTCCAGTGTCCTGTTATTCCTATAGTTATTCCTATAGTTTCTCCATGCCCTTTTACTTTGCTGTTTAGCTAGCCTACATCTCTGATTAAACCATGGGTTTCTCATCTTCATTTCACTGTTTTCCTTTTGGACTGGGACAAACTTGTTTGCTGCGTCCTTGCATTTTTGCGTGATGTATTCCATCATATCTTGGGCCGTCTTTTCCCTGAGCTCTGTTTCCCATGCTATATCTGTTAGGAATTTTCTTATCTTCTCATAGTTTCCCTTTCGGTATGCTAACCTTTTGGTTTCGGTATCCCTCCTCGAGTTCAATAACCCTTCTTCAATCAGGTACTCAAACACCAATACATTGTGGTCGCTCATTCCTACTGGGGCCTCAAAACTGATTTCTCTTATGTCAGAGTCGTTCAGGGTGAAGACCAGGTCGAGTCTCGCTGGTTCGTCATTTCCTCTCATCCTTGTGGGTTTTCTGACATGCTGGGTTAAGAAGTTTCTAGTCGCCACCTCCAGTAGTTTGGCTCTCCACGTATCCTCGCCTCCATGCAGTTCCTTGTTCTCCCAATCAATCCTGCCGTGATTCAAGTCCCCCATGATGAGCAGGTGGGATCTATTTCTACAGGCAGAAGAGGCTGCCCTCTCAATTATAGTGTTAACTGCCATGTTGTTGCTCTCGTACTCTTGACTGGGTCTTCTGTCATTTGGTGGAGGATTATATATTACTGCCACTACTATCCTTGGTCCTCCCATTGTCATGGTGCCTGCTATGTAGTCTCTGAAACCCTCACAGCCCGGGATAGCCATCTCCTTAAAATTCCATTCCTTTCTCATGAGTAGGGCCACTCCACCTCCTCCCCTACCTTCCCTCTCTTTCCTTATTATTGTGTACTCCTGGGGAAACACGGCATTCGTTATGATTCCAGAGAGTTTTCTTTCAGTGAGTTCAATTACATCTGGGTTCACTTCTTGCGCTCTTTCCTTTAGTTCACTTGCCTTGCTTGTGATCTCATCTATGTTCGAGTACATTGCCCTGAAACTAACTCTCTTCTGCTTCTCCTCTGGGGGGGACCTGTGGGGTCTGGGGTGAGCGGGAGCTGAGAGGATCTGGTATGGGGAGACTGGTGGAGGAGGAACGGCTTGGGGGGGTTGGGGGAGGGGGAGATCAGGGGGAGTGGGTGAGGGGGGAGGGGGGGTAGGGGGAGTGGGTGCGGGTGGAGGGTTGGGGGGGTGGTTGAGAGGGGGAGGGTTGGGGGGGTGGGGGATGGGGGAGAAAGGGGGATTTGGGGGGGGGGGGCAATAAAGTGGGGAGGGCTTGGGGGGCATGGGGGAAAGGGAGGGCTGAGGTGGTTGAGGAAGAGGGGAGTGGTGGAGAGGGGAAGGCTTAGGTGGGGTGGGGGAGAGTGGGGGGCTTAGGGGGGGTGGGGGAGAATGGAGGGCTTGTGGGTGGGAGAGACAGAAGGGCATGTGGGAGAAGGGAGGGCTTGGGGGATGGGGGAGAAGGGAGGTCCTGGGGGGAGGGGGAGTGGGAGGAGGGGGTGAGTGGGAGGAGAGGGGTGGGTGGGGGTAGGGTGCCTTAGGTGGGTACTTAGTGGGGGGCTGACAGGGGTTGGGGCAGGTAGGGTGTCTGTTGGGTAGAATGTGGGGGTGGTGCCGCACTCCCTATGGCTAATGCACTGTTTGTGGAGGGTTCCCCATTCCCCTCTGGGATTGTAAGGATCCGGGGTGTGGCTCCCTGATTCCTTTCTCTCTCCCTGCGCTCCTTCCTTCGCGTCTGCTGCCTGCATTCTCTCTTCCCTTGTCATATCCCTCTGCAAGAATATTCGTTTGTACTTCTCTACACCTGTTAGACAGCATTTCCTTTCTAACAGTTCCTCTTTCGCGATTTCGCTCATGAAAACCACCTTTATCATTCGGTCTCTGTCCTTGTTGTACTTTCCAAGCCTGAAAACCTTTTCAACATTTTGCTCAACTCCCTCCATCCTCTATTGCCTTCAGTACTTCATTCACTGCTGCTTTGTCCTTGTCATTCCACTCTGTCCTATTGGAGCCTTCCTGCTCTATAATACCCACAGCAACCACTGATCTGCTTCTTTCTAGCAGTTGGCTAGTGGAGCGTGCCACCTCCAGTGAGGTGGCTGCTTTCTTGGCCACCTCCATCAATGCAGACATTACTTCAGAGTTATTTTTTTTTTAGCATTTCTGCAAATGTTGCTTTTATCGTGGCATTCTCTTCCAAAAAACTATTAAAACCTTCTCCCTGGATGATTTTCTGAGTCTCAGCCTCGATACCATTCTCTTTAAGGGCTCTATATCTCCTCCTGTGCTGCTGTTAGCTCTCTTTTCAGGTTGCTTATTTTGTTCTTTATTTCCTGCATCATTTCTTGCATCTCACGCTTGATGTCCTCCAGAAACTGGGCAAACATTTCCTTCATTTCGTCACCTTGACTTTTCCCTGTTCCCCTGGTACCTCTGACTGTCGTGCTTGCCCCTGTTCCTATAGTTGTGCTGTGATAGGATTTGTCAGGAGGGCAGAGCGGGATGGGGGGGGGGGGGAGAGAGAGAGAGAGAGAGTGTGAGAGAGAGAGAGAGAGAGAGAGTGAGAGAGAGAGAGAGAGAGAGAGAGAGAGAGAGAGAGAGAGAGAGAGAAAGAGAGAGAGAGAGAGAGAGAGAGAGAGAGAGAGAGAGAGAGAGAGAGAGAGAGAGAGAGAGAGAGAGAGAGAGAGAGGAGGAGAGAGAGAGGAGAGAGAGAGAGAGAGAGAGAGAGAGAGATAAAGGGAGAGATAAATGGGTGGGTGGGGGCGATCCGACCCTTCCACTGATGTAAGAAGAAAGTAGAGGGGGAGGGGGGAGATGGAGAGAGAGGAGGGAGGGAGAGAGAGAGGGAGGAGAAAGGAGGAAAGAGAGGAGAGGGAGAAAGATGGAGAGGGAGAGAGGGAGTGAAGGAGAAAGAGAGAGAGGGGGGGGAGGTGTGTGTGTGTGTGTGTGTGTACTCACCTAGTTGTGCTTGCGGGGGTTGAGCTCTGGGTCTTTGGTCCCGCCTCTCGACTGTCAATCAACAGGTGTACAGATTCCTGAGCCTATTGGGCTCTATCATATCTACACTTGAAACTGTGTATGGAGTCAGCCTCCACCACATCACTTCCTAATGCATTCCATTTGTCAACCACTCTGACACTAAAAAAGTTTTTTCTAATATCTCTGTGGCACATTTGGGCGCTCAGTTTTCCACCTGTGTCCCCTTGTGCATGTGCCCCTTGTGTTAAATAGTCTGTCTTTATCTACCCTATCAATTCCCTTGAGAATCTTGAATGTGGTGATCATGTCCCCCCTAACTCTTCTGTCTTCCAGCGAAGTGAGGTTTAATTCCCGAAAGTCTCTCCTCGGAGCTCATACCTCTTAGCTCGGGTTCTAGTCTGGTGGCAAATCTTTGAACCTTTTCCAGTTTAGTCTTATCCTTGACTAGATATGGACTCCATGCTGGGGCTGCATACTCCAGGATTGGCCTGACATGTGGTATACAAAGTTCTGAATGATTCTTTACACAAGTTTCTGAATGCCGTTCGTATGTTGGCCAGCCTGGCATATGCCGCTGATGTTATCCTCATAAAATGTGCTGCAGGAGACAGGTCTGGCATGATATCAACCCCCAAGTCTTTTTCTTTCTCTGACTCCTGAAGGATTTCCTCTCCCAGATGATACCTTGTATTTGGCCTCCTGCTCCCTACACCTATCTTCATTACATTACATTTGGTTGGGTTGAACTCTATCAACCACTTGTTCGACCATTCCTTCAGTTTGTCTAGGTCTTCTTGAAGCCTCAAACAGTCCTCTTCTGTTTTAATCTTTCTCATAATTTTGGCATCGTCCGCAAACATTGAGAAAAATGTATCTATACCCTCCAGGAGATCATTTACATATATCAGAAACAAGATAGGATCGAGTACAGAGCCCTGTGGGACTCCACTGGTGACTTCACGGAAATCAAGAGGTCTCACCCCTCACCGTAACTCTCTGCTTCCTATTGCTTAGGTACTCCCTTATCCACTGGCGCACCTTACCAGCTACCCCTGCCTGTCTTTCCAGCTTATGTACCAGCCTCTTATGCGGTACTGTGTCAAAGACTTTCCTAAAATCCAAGAAAATGCAGTCCGCCCAGCCCTCTCTTTCTTGCTTAATCTGTGTCACCTGGTCATAGAATTCTATTATGCCGGTCAGGCAAGATTTACCCTCCCTGAACCCATGTTGTCGATTTGTCACGAAGTCCCTTCTCTCCAGATGTGCTAACCAGGTTCTTTCTCACGATCTTCTCCATCACTTTGCATGGTATACAAGTCAAGGATACTGGCCTGTAGTTCAGTGCCTCTTGCCTGTCGCCCTTTTTGTATATTGGGACCACATTCGCCATCTTCCATATTTCTGGTAGGTCTCCCGTCTCCAGTCACCTACTATACACTATGGAGAGTGGCAAGCAAAGTGCCTCTGCACACTCTTTCAGTACCCATGGCGAGATCCCGTCTGGACCAACAGCCTTTCTAACATCCAGATCCAGCAGATGTCTCTTGACCTCCTCTCTCGTAATTTCAAACTCTTCCAAGGCCGCCTGGTTTACGTCCCTTTCTCCTAGCACAGTGACCTCACCTTGTCTGTTGTGAAGACCTCTTGGAACCTCTTGTTGAGTTCATCACACACCTCTTTGTCATTCTCTGTATACCTGTCCTCGCCCTGTTCTAAGTTTCACTACCTGTTCTTTCACTGTTGTTTTTCCTTCTGATGTGACTGTTGAGTAGCTTTGGTTCGGTCTTGGCTTTGTTTGCTATATCATTTTCATAACTTTTCTCTGCTTCTCTTCTCACCCTGACATACTCATTCCTGGTTCTCTGGTATCTCTCTCTGCTTTCTGGTGTTCTGTTATTCCGGAAGTTCCTCCAAGCCCTTTTGTTCAGTTTCTTCGCTTCCATACATGCCCTATTATACCATGGATTCTTCTTTTGTTTCTCGGATTTTTCCTTTTGGGCCGGGATGTATCTGCTTACTGCCATCTGACACTTTTGGGTGACATAGTCCATCATATCTTGTACTGACTTAGCTCTGAGGACTGTGTCCCAAGGTATTTCCCTTAGGAAGCTTCTCATCTCCTCATAATTTCCCTTTCGGTATGCCAGCCTTTTGTTTCCTAGTTCTTTTTCGGGGGGGGGGGGGGGTATAATTCCGAGCTCTACCAGGTACTCAAAGTTCAATACACTGTGATCACTCATTCCCAAGGGCGCTTCCATCTTGACTTCCCTTATATCCCACTCATTTAGGGTAAATATCAGATCAAGTATTGCTGGTTCATCCTCTCCTCTCATTCTTGTTGGATCCTTGATGTGCTGGCTTAGAAAGTTTCTTGTTGCCACGTCCAGCAGCTTAGCTCTCCATGTTTCTGGTCCTCCATGTGGGTCTCTGTTCTCCCAATCTATCTTACCATGGTTGAAGTCTCCCATGACTAGTAGTCCAGATCCATTCTGCTAGCAACAGAAGCTGCTCTCTCTATTATGTTAATGGTGGCCATATTGTTTCTATCATATTCCTGTCCGGGTCTTCTGTCATTTGGTGGTGGATTATATATGACTACGACTATAATGTTTTGCCCTCCAGTTGTTATTGTTCCTATTATGTAGTCACTGAAACCTTCACATCCCTGAACAACCAACTCCTCAAAATCCTAGCCTTTTCTTACCAGCAGAGGTACACCACCACCACCTCTTCCTTCTCTCTCCTGTGTGTGTGTGTGTGTGTGTGTGTGTGTGTGTGTGTGAGTGTGAGTGTGAGTGTGAGTGTGTGTGTGTGTGTGTGTGTGTGTGTGTGTGTGTGTGTGTGTGTGTGTGTGTGTGTGTGTGTGTGTGTGTGTGTGTTGTGTGTGTGTGTGTGTGTGCTCACCTAGTTGTGTTTGCGGGGGTTGAGCTCTTGCTCTTTGGTCCTGCCTCTCAACCGTCAATCAACAGGTGTACAGATTCCTGAGCCTATTCGGCTCTATCATATTTACACTTGAAACTATGTATGGAGTCAGCCTCCACCACATCACTTCCTAATGCATTCTATTTGTCAACCACTCTGACACTAAAAAAGTTCTTTCTAATATCTCTGTGGCTCATTTGGGCACTCAGTTTCCACCTGTGTCCCGTTGTGCGTGTGCCCCTTGTGTTAAATAGTCTGTCTTTATCTACCCTATCAATTCCCCTCAGAGTCTTGAATGTGGTGATCATGTCCCCCCTAACTCTTCTGTCTTCCAGCGAAGTGAGGTTTAATTCCTGTAGTCTCTCCTCGAAGCTCATACCTCTCAGATCGGGTACTAGTCTGGTGGCAAACCTTTGAACCTTTTCCAGTTTAGTCTTATCCTTGACTAGATATGGACTCCATGCTGGGGCTGCATACTCCAGGATTGGCCTGACATATGTGGTATACAAAGTTCTGAATGATTCTTTACACAAGTTTTCTGAATGCCGTTCGTATGTTGGCCAGCCTGGCATATGCCGCTGATGTTATCCTCATAAAATGTGCTGCAGGAGACAGGTCTGGCATGATATCAACCCCTAAGTCTTTTTCTTTCTCTGACTCCTGAAGAATTTCCTCTCCCAGATGATACCTTGTATCTGGCCTCTTGCTCCCTACACCTATCTTCATTACATTACATTTGATTGGGTTAAACTCTAACAACCATTTGTTCGACCATTCGTTCAGCTTGTCTAGGTCTTCTTGAAGCCTCAAACAGTCCTCTTCCGTTTTAATTCTTCTCATAATTTTGGCATCGTCCGCAAACATTGAAAGAAATGAATCGATACCCTCCGGGAGATCATTTACATATATCAGAAACAAGATAGGATCGAGTACAGAGCCCTGTGGGGCTCCACTGGTGACTTCACGCCAATCGGAGGTCTCACCCCCTCACCGTAACTCTCTGCTTCCTATTGCTTAGGTACTCCCTTATCCACTGGAGCACCTTACCAGCTACACTTGCCTGTCTCTCCAGCTTATGTGTGTGTGTACTCATATAGTTGTACTCACCTAGTTGTGTCTGCAGGATCGAGCATTGACTCTTGGATCCCGCCTTTCGAGCATCGGTTGTTTACAGCAATGACTCCTGTCCCATTTGTCTATCATACCTGGTTTTAAAATTATGAATACTATTTACTTCCACAACCTGTTCCTGAAGTGCATTCCATTTTCCCACTACTCTCACTGAAGTGCATTCCTGCTACTCACTACTACTAAACGAAAACTTCCTAACATCTCTGTGATTCATCTGAGTTTCAAGCTTCCATCCATGTCCCCTCGTTCTGTTACTATTCCGTGTGAACATTTCGTCTATGTCCACTCTGTCAATCCCTCTGAGTATTTTATACGTTCCTATCATGTCCCCCCTCTCCCTTCTTCTTTCTAGAGTCGTAAGGCACAGTTCCCTCAGGCGCTCCTCATACCCCATCCCTCGTAGCTCTGGGACGAGTCTCGTTGCAAACCTCTGAACCTTTTCCAGTTTCATTATATGCTTCTTCAGATGAGGACTCCATGATGAGGCGGCATACTCTAAGACTGGCCTCACGTAGGCAGTGTAAAGCGCCCTAAATGTCTCCTTACTTAGGTTTCTGAATGATGTTCTAACTTTTGCCAGTGTAGAGTACGCTGCTGTTGTTATCCTATTTATATGTGCCTCAGGAGATAGATTACATGTTACATCCACACCCAGGTCTCTTTCGCGCGTCGTCACAGGTAGGCTGTTTCCCTTCATTGTGTACTGTCCCTTTGGTCTCCTATCTCCTAGTCCCATTCCATAACTTTACATTTGCTCGTGTTGAATTCCAGTAGCCATTTCTCTGACCATCTCTGCAACCTTTTCAGGTCCTCTTGGAGGATCCTGCAATCCTCATCTGTCACAACTCTTCTCATCAACTTTGCATCATCCGTAAACATCGACATGTAGGACTCTACGCCTGTAAACATGTCGTTAACATATACAACGAAATAGAATTGGTCCCAACACCGATCCTTGTGGTACTCCACTTCTTACTGTTCGCCAGTCCGACTTCTTACCCCTTACCGTTACTCTTTGGCTCCTTCCTGTTAGGTAGTTCCTTATCCATGCTAGGACCTTTCCCCCCACCCCCGCCTGCCTCTCGAGCTTGAACAGCAGTCTCATGTGCGGTACTGTATCAAAGGCTTTTTGGCAGTCCAGAAATATGCAGTCTGCCCAACCATCTCTGTCCTGTCTTATCCTCGTTATTTTATCATAGAATTCCAGAAGGTTTGTTAGGTACGATTTCCCTGTCCAGAACCCATGTTGATGTTTGTTCACAAACCTAATGTTCTCCAGGTGTGCAACCAGTCATAGCCTAATTATTCTTTCCAGTATTTTACAGGGGATGCTTGTCAGTGATACAGGTCTATAATTAAGTGTATCCTCCCTATCACCTTTCTTGAAGATCGGCACGACATTTGCCTTCTTCCAGCAACTGGGCAATTCTCCCGACATAAGTGACTCATTAAAGATCATTGCCAGAGGCACGCTGAAGGCCTGCGCTGCTTCTTTTAGTATCCACGGTGATACTTTGTCTGGTCCAACTGCTTTAGTTGCATCTAGAGTTGTCAACTGTTTCATTACCTCCTCTGCTGTCACCTCTATATCTGATAGTCTTCATCTAGGGTAACCCCTTCCAACAATGGGATCTGCTCAGGCTCGGTAGTGAACACGCCATGGAAACTGGCATTCAGTGCCTCACAGATTTCCTGGTCATTTTCAGTATATGCCACCCTTTGTCTTCCTTAGTCTTGTCACTTGGTCATTCACCGACATTTTTTCTTCTTATATGACTATGTAGTAACTTAGGTTGTTTTTTCGCTTGATTGCAATATCGAAATTGCATGTGTGTGTGTGTGTGTGTGTGAGGGGGGGGGGGAGAAGGGAAAGAGAGGGAGAGAGAGAGAGAGGAAGGGTAGGGAGAGGCGAGGGAGGACAGAGAGAGAGAGAGAGAGAGAGAGAGAGAGAGAGAGAGAGAGAGAGAGATGAGAGAGAGAGAGAGAGAGAGAGAGAGAGAGAGAGAGAGAGAGAGAGAGGAGAGAGAGAGAGAGAGAGAGAGAGAGAGAGAGAGAGAGAGAGAGAGTGGGAGAGGGAGAGGGAGAGAGGGGAAGAGTGTGTGTATGGGGGATGCGGGGGACCTGGGGGTGGGGGGCGAAGATGGCGACCAGGTCAGATCAGGTCAGCTGGGGGGTTAAGAGGGGGGTGGAGTACAGTAAGGTCCTATCCCCTGTCCACAGTTGTTATGACTAGTGATTCAATAGTCACGAGTTATTAACTTAAATTGTCACTATATAACAGCTTTTTTGTTATATCCAAACACTATGGAAGAAATAGAAATTCTCTCCATTTCTCGATTAATACCGTTTAACGAGAATATAGATAATATTTAATTCCCTATAATTGCAACCTTGTTCACATTAACGCATTACGTAAAGTAATTACACGAAAAGAATTTTCTGTCCTTACTAAAATCTCTTGCGAATGCGTGAGAGAGGGTTGAGGGAGACAGAGGCGTAGCGACGTCATTCGTAGTGAAGCTTTCGTAGCGACGCTATTGCTAGAGACGCCACCAGAATTGCCGACACAAGCATCCGGGGAGAGGCGAATTACCAACAATTCTACGCCAGGCCCTTGATATTAATCGGCCTAGTAGCGATCCAAGGATTGCATCGGTGGACAACCAGCAGGTTAAGTGTTCTCATAATTTTAACTGAGCTCTTTATAATTTTATAACACTGTGTCCATCGTTACACCACAAGACCTCCCCAAACAACAAGTACGTCCGTAAGGAATTTGCTCTGTCCCTCCTAATGAATAGTGATGACGCAATTTATCTGGTATAGACAATTTGTACATTTAGTTGGAATTTCAGCCTGTGTTGAAGCGGCCGTGGTCTCCTCATTTCCCACGCCACGCTCGGGGCACAGGTGTTACAGTAAGTACCAGATGACGCCATCACGACTCTACATCTCCGTTCACTATCACAGCTAAGCAGCTGAATTAGTTCAATTTAGTTTATTTCATTACGTGATGGTAGAGAACTAGTAGTAATTTAAGAATATAACTTTACATGATTTAGGAATCTAGTACAATTTGATAGCCTCATGAACTTTAAATGAGAATGATTTCTTGCTTAACCATCATATAATATTCTTGCTACTAACCAATTTATTTAATGTTTATTTGTTTATACCCTTGTAAGAGCAATTAATTTTATTTGACGAAGAACCAGCCTCGATGAAGCATACTGGGAGTATTTTACTTCTGGTATTAACCCCCCATTTTGTGAAGGACGGAAAGTTTATTTTCGAATATTAATTTAATTTACAGTCCATTAAGGTTTAAGGAATAACTCTTAATAGTTATATTATCCACAGGCACTGTTATTCAGTCCTTGTTTATTGTTCATTCATCTGTTTCCCTCTTCAGTAAAAATAGGGTAGTCCTTCGATTAATTTAAATCAAATAATTAATTAAACATCAATTAATAAATAAAGAGTAAGCTTTCTTCCCAACACCATCCATGAACCCATGTTGATGCTGTGTTACAAAGTTCTTTCACTCCAGATGATCCACTAGCTTGCTTCGCACAATCGTCTCCATCAGCTTGCATGGAATGCAGGTTAGGGACACTGGCCTGTAGTTCAGGGCCTCCTGTCTATCCCCTTTCTTGTATATCGGAACTACATTAGCTACTTTCCAAATCTCTGGTAGTTGCCAGTGATTTGTTATACACTATGCAGAGTGGCAGGCACAGTGCTTCTGCTCCTTCCTTTAGTATCCAAGGGGAGATTCCATCTGGGCCTATATCCTTTGTCACATCCAACTCTTGTAAACACTTCCTTACTTCCCCACTGGTAATCTCAAACTCTTCTAGTGGTTCCTGGTTAACTATTCTCTCTCTTATTTCTGGAATCTCTTCTTGTTCTAAGGTGAAGACCTCCTGGAATTTCTTATTCAGTTCCTCACACACTTCCTTGTCGTTTGTAATGAATCCTTCTGCCCCTATTCCTTTTTTCATTACCTGATCCTTTACTGTTGTTTTTCTCCTGATGTGCCTATGTAGCAATTTAGGTTGAGTCTTTGCCTTGCTTGCAATGTCATTTTCGTATTGTCTTTCTGCCTCTCTTCTCATCCTGACATACTCATTCCTGGCATTCTGGTATCTTTCTCTACTCTCACGTGTCCTGTTATTCCTATAGTTTCTCCATGCCCTTTTACTTTGCTGCTTAGCTAGTCTACATCTCTGAATAAACCATTGGTTTCTCATTTACATATCATTGTATTCCTTTGGACTGGGACAAACTTGTTTGCTGCTTCCATGCACTCCTGCGTGATGAGGTCCATTATGTTTTGGGTCGTATTTCCCCTGAGCTCTGTTTCCCATATTATATCTGTTAGGAATTTTCTTATCTCCTCACAGTTTCCCTTTCGGAATGCCAGCCTTTTTTCAGTACCCCCTCCTAGAGTTCAATAACCCTTCCTCAACCAGATACTCAAACGCCAATACACTGTGGTCGCTCTTTCCTACTGGGGCCTCAAAGTCGATTTCCCTTATGTCACAGTCGTTCAGAGTGAAGACTTGTTACGGACCCGAGTCCAGCGTCCGAGCACGGAGCCGTGACGACAACGCCATCTGTGGGTCAGCTCCCGAAACCCCCTCCAAATGGACGTTACAAAATTATGTTACGGCTCTACTGGGGCGTAACCGGGTTCTTTTCTGATGTTATTAGAATTTGGGAATCCGGCCCCAAGTTAGTAGTGGCTTTCAAGAGGTGTGTTCCATAACGCAAGTAAATTAAAGGGGAAGGGATACAAATGCACTAAATTTAAATATATATATTTACCACCCCCATAAATAAATAAATATCTCACAGTCACTCGCTGTATCTATAACTACACTTATGTGCAATAACTTGTCTTCCTCCGAAGACTCAGGATGTTTCACGGTGCTCACGATGAGTAGCCCTGGTTCTCTTCTTTGTGGCCCACGATGAATCCTTCGATTCTCTAGGCGAATCTACCCTGGCCACAGGCCAGCCAAATCACAGTCCCACTGGGTGTACCGCCGTGGAGGCCTTTAACCACAAATCCAGCCTGTAGCTGGCAGGTTCCAATCAGCTTCGCTGCGTAGGCCACTCCACGACCAATACTAGGGTTGCGAGCCCTAGGCAGGAGCCTCGTGTGATTCCGCTGATCACTCTCCTCTCTCAACACCCCAGTGGCGAGTCTTCTCCACCAGCCAGCCCCGGGTACGACGATTCCTGGTACTGCCACGTTACAGGCAGGCTAACACTCAACAGTGTTCGTCCGGGGGGTGACTCACAGCTTCTACAGCAAACACGTGGAGAGGCTATGGCTGCCTTGGGTAGACTGCCCCAACGTCCAATACAGCAGTCCCAGGTCGACTCTGTAATCAGACACGTCATCAGTACTAGTTACACTCTAGGGCACCTCACTTACCGGCTTAGACACAAACTTCCACCTATCCACTCCATAGATGGCGTTGCTGTCTAAGCGCCACCTCACCAGAGGTCAGCAGCGGTTATGTCACGAGCTGATTAAGACGGGAATCCAGCCCCTGTGGCCGGTATACCCCGTCCTCACTAGATGGCATCGTCCATTTGGAGGGGGTTTCAGGAGCTGACCCACAGATGGCGTTGTCATCACGGCTCCGTGCTCGGACGCTGGACTCGGGTCCGTAACAAGACTAGGTCGAGTCTCGCTGGTTCATCGTTTCCTCTCATCCTAGTGGGTTCCCTGACATGTTGGCTTAAAAAGTTTCTTGTCGCCACCTCCATTAGTATGGCTCTCCATGTATCCTCTCCTCCATGCGGTTCCTTGTTCTCCCAGTATATCCTTCAGTGATTGAAGTCTCGCATGATGAGCAGATGGGATCTATTTCTACAGGCAGCAGAGGCTGTTTCTGAATTATAGTGTTAACTGCCATGTTGTTGTTGTCATACTCTTGTCTTGGTCTTCTGTCATTTGGTGGAGGGTTATATATCACTGCTACTACTACGTTTGGCCCTCTCAATGTCATGAGTTCCTGTTATGTAGTCTCTGAATCCCTCACAGCCCGGGATGACCATCTCCTTGAAACTCCATTCCTTTCTCATTAATAGGGACACTCCACCTCCTCATCGTCCTTCCCCTCTCTTTCCTTATTACAGTGTAGTCCTGGGGAAACACCACATTCGTTTTGATGCCTGAGAGTTTTGCTTCTGTCAGCCTGATTACATCTGGGTTCACTTCTCGACTATTAATGAGTGTAGAGGAGACTAGGAGTGAGTGTGGAGGAGACTATGAATGAGTGTAGAGGAGACTAGGAGTGAATGTGGAGGAGACCAGGAGTGGGTGTAGAGAATAGTAGGAGTGAGTTTAGGAGACTAACCACACAATGGAAACACGCAATAATTGTTCCCATACGGAAGCCCAATGACCCTGGTAATTACAGACCTATCAGTCTCGTGTCATGCACTTGCAAGATGCTTGAAAGGATCATCCTAAACCGACTGTTGCACAAAATAGGCAGGTTAGGGGAGTGGGTCAATGGATTTGTTAAAGGACGGAGCACAGCAAATTGTATAGTTAATTACTTGGCTAATGACACGGCTAGGTACTCTGTATTTGTTGACATCAAAGGAGCCTTTGACAAAGCACAGGGGATTGCGATCCTGGACGAGCCTGCATGCATGGGTGTCAAGGGAAGACTCATGAAATGGGTTGAAGACTACCTCACAGGAAGGAAAGCCAAGGTTTGCTTCAATGGAGCAGTCTCCAGAACAATGAATATGGAACTCGGGACCCCCCAAGGCGAAGTCTTAAGCCTTACACTATTCAATGTACTTATGATCGCCATTGCAAATATTGATTTTCCGGAAGGAACACAACAAGTGGGATATGCAGATGATGTTCTAATACAAGCTCCCACCTTGGGAAAAATTGAACAGTCCATTGAACTCCTTGGAAGGAAATGTATTGAACTCGGTTTCACTCTCTCCACAAACAAGACGAAGGCATACTCTCATCACAAGCGGAGAGCAAATGCAGAACTGCAAATTAATGGTGTAACACTTGAATGGGTTGACCACTATCAGTATCTTGGCGTCACTGTCTCTATTTGGCTCTAACAAGGAGAAGAAAGAGGAGCTCAATCAGCTCATAGGAACATGCAAAAGTCGACTCAGGGCACTGAAAGCTATGACCTGGAATGGACATGGAGCCTCTATTGCCGTGCTAAAAATGATGTACACAGCCTATGTGCGCTCCGTCAGAACCGTCTCCGTCGGTTCCAAGGGGTTGTCATAGCCAGGGGGTGGTAATGGGGGACGAGCTCCCATGACCTATAAAATGCTCCTATACGGCATGCGTCTCAAATAGCCTCTGACAACCAAGTCCAACTCCTGGCCTGCACGGGTGGCTTAGTCTAAGTCCGGCGGAACTGCTTTTACCGACAGGAGAAGGGGCGAGGGCGTGCCTCTGGCGCCTTAAAACCAGCTGCTCCGGGTAGATGGGACTCGATAGCCTGGGAAGGCAGCCCATCTAGGGGAAGGAAAACCCTGATTTTAAACCTCCGCTGCCTTGCGGCCATACCCTTGTTTTTGGGAAGGCTTCAGGAGTCAACCTCGAGGAAAAATCCGGAGTTGGAGCCCCTAAGGCAGTTCGTTGTTGACATCGACCTCGTTCTGGCAGCTCCTGCGACGTTGCTGGAACCATGTGTATTGGCATTTGCCTCTCTATTGGATAATTTCAGCAACGTGGAGAGGGGGGACCTGCTGCATGGGTAACAGCTTCTCCTCCATATCTACCTACCCAGGCTTTGCGCCCTGGAGAGGACACTCCAGCTTCGCCTCACAGCGTCGAACCAACACGGGAAGCGACAGTCTACCGGTTTTAAGTCTTCTGCTCGATTGGCGAAGAGTGTGACGCCAGGGGTTGCTTCTGACGGTGGGAGGGGTCATCGCGCCCCACTGGGCAGCTACCGCCCGCCTCAAGCTGGGCAAACCCCAGCCAATAAGGTGTTGCCTCGCCACGGTCCGTTAACCTCACTGGGTGCGTGGGGTTTAGGGTGAAAACTGACAAGCGGCCCGACAACTTTGCACCAAGCAATACCAAACCAAAGAAGAAAATATCAACTGCTCTAAAGCTGGGCACATGGAACGTCAGGACACTGACACCAGGTTTCTCTGACGACCTGCAAGAAATCAATGACGCCCGAAAAACAGCAATCATCGATAGGGAGCTGAGCAAGCTGCAGATGGATATTGTTGCTCTCCAAGAGACCAGGCTCCCGGGATCAGGATCTGTGAGAGAGAGGACCTTCTCTTTCTTCTGGCAAGGAAAACCTCCAGATGAGACCAGAGAACATGGTGTGGGATTTGCCGTCAGGAATGCACTGTTGGGACACATTATGCCACCGATGGGGGAAACCGAACGAATTCTGTCTCTGCAACTGTACTCCCAAACAGGACCAGTCAATGTAATTAGTGCATATGCACCAACCCTGACTTCTCCAGCAGAGGCAAAGGAAAAATTCTACGATGACCTCAACAGAGTCATAGCGAGAATCCCTGTAAAGGAGCCACTGTTCATCCTCGGCGACTTCAACGCCAGAGTGGGTGCCGAGCACAACATTTGGCCCACTTGCCTGGGTCAATTCGGCATAGGAAGGATGAATGAGAACGGGCAACGTCTGCTAGAACTCTGCTGCCTTCATGGTCTTTGTGTCACCAACACGTTCTTCGGCACAAAGCCTCAACACCGAGTATCTTGGAGACACCCCAGATCCAAGCACTGGCACCAGCTTGACCTGATACTTGCCAGGCGTGCAAGTCTACCCAGCGTCAAGATTACGCGTAGCTACCAGAGTGCTGTCTGTGACACCGACCACTCCCTGGTATGTAGCAGGGTCAAGATGCAACCAAAGAAGATTCATCACTCGAAAAAGGCAGGCAGACCTCGCATCGACACCACCAAGACCCGCAACCAGGACAAGGTGGAAGATTTTGCACACGTGCTCGAGGAAGCTCTCCCTGGCCCAGCTGGGGTCACTGCCTGTAAAAGATGGGAGCACCTCAGAGACACTGTGTTCAACGCTGCCATTTCCACCTTTGGCAAGAAGACCAGCAGGTCGGCAGACTGGTTCGAGGCTCACTCGGAAGAGATGACACCTGTAATCGAAGAGAAGAGAAACGCCTTGGCTGCCTACAAAGCCTGCCCAAGTCAGCGCAACTTACAGATCCTTCGGGCAGTCCGCTGCAAAGTGCAGCAGAGCGCCAGGCGATGTGCCAACAACTATTGGCTCCAGCTCTGCTCCCAGATACAGACTGCAGCGGATACAGGCAATGTAAGGGGAATGTATGACGGCATCAAGCAGGCCCTCGGCCCAATCCAGAGGAAGACCGCTCCTCTGAAATCTGCCACTGGCGAGGTGATTCAGGACCAGACACTGCAGCTGAAGCGCTGGGTCGAGCACTACTCTGAGCTATACGCCAGGGACAATGTGGTCACCGAAGATGCCCTGAGCGCCATTGAGTGTCTGCCTGTGTTAATGGAGCTCGACAGTGAACCGACCCTGGAAGAACTCAGCGATGCCCTGGACTCCCTTGCTTCTGGTAAAGCTCCTGGCAAAGATGGCATTCCTGCTGAGACCTTGAAGTGCTGCAGAGGTAGCCTGCTCATGGAGCTGCACGAAATTCTCTGCCTCTGCTGGGAAGAAGGAGAGGTGCCACAGGACATGAGGGATGCCAACATCGTCACACTGTATAAGAATAAAGGTGACAGGGGCGACTGCAACAACTACCGTGGAATCTTCCTCCTCAGTATTGTCGGAAAGCTGTTTGCTCGAGTCGCATTGAAGAGGCTCCAAGTACTTGCAGAGAGAGTCTATTCAGAATCACAATGTGGATTCAGAGCTGGCAGGTCCACCATCGACATGGTTTTTTCCCTCAGACAACTGCAGGAGAAATGCAGGGAACAGAAGCAGCCACTCTTTGTAGCCTTCATAGATCTGACGAAGGCCTTCGACCTCGTCAGCAGGGATGGCCTGTTCAAGATCCTCCCCAAGATCGGATGCCCACCCAGGCTCCTCAGCATCATCAGATCTTTCCATGAGAACATGAGGGGCACCGTGGTCTTTGATGGCCTAACATCAGACGCCTTTGACATCCGAAGTGGAGTAAAGCAGGGCTGCGTACTGGCTCCAACCCTATTCGGGATTTTCTTCGCAGTTATGCTGCGGCACGCCTTCGGATCTGTCACGGAAGGCATTTACCTCCGGACCAGGTCGGATGGAAAGCTCTTTAACCTCGCCAGGCTGAGAGTCAAGACAAAGGTTCGGCTGAGGTGTCTGCGCGACTTCCTCTTTGCCGACGACGCAGCAATCACTGCCCACTCAGCTGAAGACCTCCAACGGCTCATAACCCGCTTCAGCGAGGCCTCTCAGGCTTTCGGACTCACCATCAGTCTGAAGAAAACACAAGTCATGGGACAAGGAGTGGACTCCCCACCTGACATCGGCATCTCTGATTCCAAACTGGAAGTTATTCACGACTTCGTGTACCTGGGCTCCACAATCTCTGACTCCCTCTCTCTTGATACGGAGCTAAACAAACGCATCGGTAAGGCATCTACTACCATGTCCAAACTGACAAAGAGAGTGTGGGCCAACAATAGGCTAACTGAGTATACTAAGATTCAGGTTTACAGATCCTGTGTCCTGAGCACTCTCCTTTATGGCAGTGAGTCTTGGACACTCCGCGCCCGTCAGGAAAGACGGCTGAATACCTACCACATGCGCTGCCTTAGACACATCCTGGACATCACCTGGCAGGACAAGGTGACAAACAACAACGTCTTGGGGAGAGCAAGAATCACCAGCATGTACACAATGCTGAAACAGAGACGAATGCGCTGGCTCGGGCACGTTGTGCGAATGGGCGACGGCAGGATCCCCAAGGATCTCCTGTACGGAGAGCTGAGGCAGGGAAAGCGTCCAGTAGGCAAGCCCCAGCTACGGTACAAAGACGTATGCAAAAGGGACCTGAAAGCCATGGACGTCGATCTTGCTATATGGGAGACACTGGCTGCAGACCGTTCAGCCTGGAGGCAGTCTGTTCAAAGAGGTCTCTCCAAGTTCGAGGAGTCACTTGCCAAGGAATCGGAGGCAAAGAGACAGAGAAGGAAAGCCGGTAACCAGGAAGACAGACCAGAATCGGACTTCGTTTGTGCTCGGTGTGGGAAGGACTGCCACTCTCGGATTGGCCTCATCAGTCACACCAGACGCTGCACCAAGATTGACAACTAGGGCGCAACTCCATAGTTTCCCGAGACTGAAGGATGCCTACTAAATGTGCGCTCCGTCATAGACTATGCCGCACCAGTTCTGTGCACCTACTCCCAAACCGATATGAAAGGCTTGAAAGCATTCAAAATGAAGCCATGACAATCATTCTTAGAGTTCCAAGAACTCCAAGACATCTTCTGTCCACACACAAGATGAGTGGCGCTGCCCAATAAACTCGGCCCTGGGGCAAAATTTAAAAATTTAAAAACTAGGAGTGAGTGTGGAGGAGACTAGAAGTGAGTGTGGAGAAGTTAGTGTGGAGGAGACTAGGAAGGTTGTAGAGGAGACTAGGAGTGGGTGAGGATGAGACAAGGAGTGTGGAAGAGACTAGTAGTGGGTGTGGAAGAGACTAGGAGTGTGTGGGAAGAGACAAGAAGTGTGTACAAGAGACTAGGAGTGGGGGTAGAGGAGACTAGGAACGAGTGTAGAGGAGATTAGGAGTGATTTTGGAGGAGATTAGGAGTAGGTGTGGATAAGACTAGGAGTGAGTGTGGAGGAGAGTAAGAGTGAGTTTAGAGGAGACTAAGAGTGAATGTGGAGGAGACTAGGAGTGTGTGTGGAGGAGACTATGAATGAGAGTACAGGAGGCTAAGAGAGAGTGTAGAGGAGACTAAGGACTAAGAGTGTGTGTGGAGGAGACTTGGAGTGTGTGTGGAGGAGACTAGGAGTGAGTGTGAAGGAGTTAGTGTGGAGGAGACTAAGGAAGGGTGTAGAGGAGACTTGGAGTGGGTGTGGATGAGACTAGGAGTGTGGAGGAGACTAGGTGTGAGTGGAGAGGAGAATAGTAGTGGATGTGGAGCAGACTAAGAGTGAGTGTGGAAGAGACTAAGAGAGTGTGTACAAGTGATTAGGAGTGGGTAGAGGAGACTAGGAATGAGTGAAGAGAAGATCAGGAGTGATTGTGGAGGAGACTATGAGTGGGTGTTGATGAGACTAGGTGGGTGTTGATGAGACTAGGAGTGAGTGTGGAGGGGACTAAGAGTGAGTGTGGAGGAGACTATGAGTGAGTGTTGAGGAGACTAAGAGTGAGTGTAGAGGAGAATAGGAGTGGGTAAAGAGGAGACAAGGAGTGAGGGTGGAGGAGACTAAGTGTGAGTTCAGAGGAGACTAGGAGTGAGTGTGGAGCAGAAGAGACTAGGAGTGTGTGTGGAGGAGACTAGGAGTGGTAGTGGAGGAGACTAGGAGTTAGATTGGAGAAGACTAGGAGTGGTAGTGGAGGAGACTAGGAGTTAGATTGGAGAAGACTAGAAGTGTGTGTGGAGGAGACTAGGAATGTGTGTGGAGGAGTCTAGGAATGCGTGTGGAGGAGACTATTAGTGAATGTGGAGGAGACCAGGAGTGGGTGTAGAGGAGATTAAGAGTGAGTTTGGAGGAGACTAAGAGTGAGTGTGGAGGAGACTTGAAGTGTGTGTGGAGGAGACTAGGAGTGCGTGTGGAGGAGACTAGGAGTGCGTGTGGAGGAGACTAGGAGTGAGTGTGGAGGAGACTAGGAATGTGTGTGGAGGAGACTAGGAATGTATGTGGAGGAGACTAAGAGTGAGTGTAAAGGAGACTAGGAGTTAGTGTGAAGGAGACTAGGAGTGAATGTAGAGGAGATTAGGAGAGATTTTGGAGGAGACTAGGAGTGGGTGTGGATGAGACTATGAGTGTGGAGGAGACTAGGTGTGAGTGTAGAGGAGAATAGAAGTGTGTGTACTGGTGATTAGGAGTGGGTAGAGTAGACTAGAAATGAGTGTAGAGGAGATTAGGAGTGATTGTGGAGGAGACTAGGAGTGGGTGTTGATGAGACTAGGAGTTGGTGTGCAGGAGAATAGGCGTGAGTGAGGAGGAGACTAGGAGTGAGTGTGAAGGAGTTTCTGTGGAGGAGACTAAGAGTGTGTGTGGAGGAGACTAGGAGTGAGTGTAGAGGAGAATAGGAGTGGGTGTAGAGGAGACAAGGAGAGAGGGTGGAGGAGACTAGGAGTGGGTGTAGAGGAGACTAGGAGTGAGTGTGGAGGAGACAAGAAGTGGGTGTTGATGAGACTAGGAGTGGGTGTGCAGGAGAATAGGCGTGAGTGGGGAGGAGACTAGGAGTGTGTAAGGAGAAGACTAGGCGTGGGTGTGGAAGAGATTAGAAGTGGGTGTGAGGACGCCAAGAGTGAGTGCAGAGGAGACTAGAAGTGAGTGTGGAGGAGACTACGAGTGCGTGTGGAGTAGACTAGGAGTGTGTGTGTGTGGAAGAGACAGGGAGAGTCATATGTTAGTTATTACCCTGAGAGTTACCCTGTACCCTAACCTGCTTTTAACCACCCCTAGTAAAAGAGACTAGGAAAGGGGGTAGAGGAGACAAGGAATGAGTGTGGAGGAGACAAAGAGTGAGTGTGGAGGAGACTAGGAGAGGGTGTGGAGGAGACTAGGAGTGGTAGTGGAGGAGACTAGGAGTTAGATTGGAGAAGACTAGAAGTGTGTGTGAAGGAGACTAGGAGTGGGTGTAGAAGAGATTAGGAGTGTGTGTGGAGGAGACTATTAATGTATGTGGAGGAGACTAGGAGTTAGTGTGAAGGAGACTAGGAGTGAGTGTAGAGGAGACTAGGAGTTAGTGTATAGTAGACTAGGAGTGAATGTAGAGAAGACTAGGAGTGTGTGGTAGAAGAGACTAGGAGTGAGTGTGTGGTAGAGGAGACTAGGAGTGAGTGTGTAGGAGACAGTGTGAAGGAGACTAGGAATGAGTGTAGAGGAGATTAGGAGTGATTGTAGAGGAGACTAGGAGTGGATGTGGATATGACTAGGAGTGTGGAGGAGACTAGGTGTGAGTGTAGAGGAGACTAGGAGTGCGTGTGGAGTAGACTAGGAGTGTGTGTGTGGAAGAGACTAGGAGTGTGTGTGGAGGAGACTAGGAGTGTGTGTGGAGGAGACAAGGAATGTATATGGAGGAGACTAGAAGTTAGTGTGGAGGAGACTAGGAATGGATGTAGAGGAGAGTAGAAGTTTGTGTGTATGAGAATAGAAATGTGGAGGAGACTAGGAGTGTAGTCACTCCTACTTACTGGAGTAAGAGTAATTATGGAGAAGACATGGAGTGTGTGTGGAGGAGACTATGAATGAGTGTAGAGGAGACTAAGAGAGAGTGTAGAGGAGATTAAGAGTGGGTGTAGAGGAGACTAGGAGTGGAAGAGGAGGAGACTAGGAGTTTGTGTGGAGGAGACTAGGATTGGGTGTGGAGGAGACTAAGAGTGAGAGTAAAGGAGACTGAGAGTGTGTATGCAGAAGAATGGTAGTGTGTGTGGAGGAGACTAGGAGCGTGTGTGGAGGAGACTAGGATTGGGAGTCAAGGAGTTAATGTGGAGGAAACAAGGAATGGGTGAAGAAGAGACTAGAAGTGGGTGTGGATGAGACTAGGAATGTGGTTGAGACTAGGTGTGAGTGTAGAGGAGAATAGGAGTGGGTGTGGAGTAGACTAGGAGTGTGTGTGGAAGAGACTAGGAGAGTGTGTACTAGTGATTAGGAGTGGGTAGAGGAGACTAGGAATGAGTGTAGAGGAGATTAGGAGTGATTGTGGAGGAGACTAGGAGTGGGTGTTGATGAGACTAGGAGTGGGTGTGCAGGAGAATAGGCGTGAGTGAGGAGGAGACTAGGAGTGAGTGTGAACGAGCTAGTGTGGAGGAGACTAGGAGTGTGTGTGGAGGAGACTAGTAGTGAGTGTGAATGAGTTAGTGAGGAGACTAGGATTGGGTGTAGAGGAGACTAGGAATGGGTTGGGAGGAGACTAGGCGTGAATGTGGAGGAGACTAAGAGTGAGTGTGAAGGAGTTAGTTTGAGGAGACAAGGAGTGGGTGTGGAAGAGTTTAGAAGTGGGTGTTGAGGAGACCAAGAGTGAGTGTACAGGAGACTAGAAGTGAGTGTGGAGGAGACTACGAGTGTGTGTGGAGTAGACTAGGGTTGAGTGTGGAGGAGACTAGGTGTGAGTGTAAAGGAGACTGGAAGTAAATGTAGAGGAGATTAGGAGTGAGTGTTGAGGAGACTAGGAGAGGCTGTAGAGGAGACAAGGACTGAGTGTGGAGGAGAGTAGGAATGGGTGTAGAGGAGACTAGGAGTGAGTGTGGAGGAGACTAGGAGTGAGTGTTGAGGAGACTAGGAGTGTGTGTTGGGAGGGTATTAGGAGTGTGTGTAGATGAGACTACGAATGAGTGTGAAGGAGACAAAGTGTAAGTATAGAGGAGACTAAGAGTGAGTGTAGAGGAGATTACTAGTGAGTGTGGAGGAGACTAGGAGTGAGTGTAGAGGAGATTAGGAGTGATTGTGGAGGAGACAAGGAGTGGGTGTGGAAGACAAGGAGTGTGGGGAGACTAGGTGTGAATGTAGAGGAGACTAGGAGTGGGGTGTGGAGGAGACTAGGTGTGGGTGTAGAGGAGACAGGAAGTGAGTGTAGAGGAGACTAGGAGTGTGTTTAGGGGAGACTAGGAGTGAGTGTTGAGTAGACTAGAAGTGCCTGTAGAAGAGACTAGGAGTGAGTGTGGAGGAGACAAGGAGTGAGGGTGGAGGAGACTAAGTGTGAGTGCATAGGAAACTAGGAGTGAGTGTGGAGCAGAGGAGACTAGGAGTGAGTGTAGATGAGACTTGGAGTGAGTATGGAGGAGACCAGGAGTGCGTGTAGAGGAGACTAGGCGTGAGTGTGGAGGAGACTAGAAGTGGGTGTAGATGAGACTAGAAGTGGGAGTGGAGGAGACTAAACGGGAGTGTAGAGGAGATTAGGAGTGAGTGTGAAAGAGTTAGTATGGAGACTAGGATTGGGTGTAGGGGAGACTAGGAGTGGGTGTGGAAAAGATTAGAAGTGGGTGAAGAGGAGACCAAGAGTCAGTGTAGAGGAGACTAGAAGTGTGTGGAGGAGACTACGAGTGTGTGTGGAGTAGACATGATTGAGTGTGGAGGAGACTAGGTGTGAGTGTGAAGGAGTTAGTGTGGAGGAGACTAGGAGTGGGTGTGTAGAAGACCAGGAGTGATTGTGAAGGAGACTGGGAGTAATTAGAGAGGAGACTAGAAGTGAGTGAAGAGGAGACTAGGAGTGGTTGTGAAGCAGAATGGGAGTGAGTGTAGAAACGATTGAGAGTGAGGATAGAGGAGACGAGACAAGGCCTGAGTATGAAGGAGAGTTGGAGTGAGTGTGGAGGAGACTAGGAGTGGGTGTAGAGGTGACTAGGATTGAGTGTGGGGGAGACTAGGAGTTGTGTGAACAGACCTGTGAGATTTATATTTATTTAATTTTTATGAATTTATATAGAATATATATATACATTAATTTATATATTTCGATAGCAATTGGTATGATGTTAAGTGGACTGTATTTCTGCAAAAATCTCAAATCAATCCTTACATATTAGGGGGTTTTATATTAAATTTATATATATGCAGCCAGTCAAACTACAGTATTAACTACATATATTAGTAAATAAATTGGAGGTGCCTTATCTTATTGTACAGCAGGCTTAGTCCACCAGATATAACTAGGATGTAGTCACCAAATTATCCTCGTGTTAGGCTTGCTTCCGTCACCCATAGTAACTGATGTACCAAGATTAATTCTTGCTTCCTCTTCTTGTTCCTGTCAAAGGGCACTAGCTATAAAGCCGGAATCCAAATATATGACAGCTATATCAGAGAAAACACTGTATATTATATATGATATGGACCAATGCTTAATTACCTTTATTAAGAGGCTCGTTCGCATCCTAACCGGTTCGCCCTTATCTACCTAACATTAACTGGCCAGAAATGGTTAGATAAACGGGTTTCGGTAGGACACTTCCCTTGTTTATGTTGACAGCGTGTTGATGATCGTAGAACACTTTGATCTCCATAACACTTCGTTCAAGAGAAATTATAGGAGCTGAATCTGCTCCCCTGCGCCTCTGGTCTTAACAAACAATGAATGACCACTCCCCCACCACTGACGCCTTGGCTCTCCTTGTCCATTGTCAATAAGTGATAGAAGGGTCACATTTACTCTATTTTGATACAGATAATTAAGTTAATTAAAATAAGTTGTTTTTATAATATTAAAAGTCCAAAGACTAATGTATTTAAGAATAATTCAAATCAGAGTAGCTGGTGAATTTATAGTACTATGTTGCAATCGTATCCCATTTTCTATTGACGGAAAATTCCACTACAAGCTACATTTTCTATGGGTAACTTGTGTAAACAACGGCAGCAATATTATCTGCCTGTTGAATGTAATATTATTAAATGGTGTCGGGTTTTCCGACAGGAGTTGCTGTAGAGGAGACTAGGAGTGAGTGTGGAGGACACTAGGAGTGGGTGTAGAGGTGACTTGAATTGAGTGTGGAGGAGACTAGGAAAGGGTGTAGAGGAGACTAGGAATGAGTGTGGAGGATAGTAGGAGTGTGTGTGTGGAGGAGACTAGGTGTGAGTGCGGAGGAGACTAAGAGTGAGTTTATAGGAGACTAGGAGTGAGTGTGGAGGAGACAAAGAGTTTGTGTGGAGGAGACTAGGAGTGTGTGTGAAGGAGACTAGGAGAGGGAGAGGAGGGGACTTGGAATGGTTATAGATGAGACTAGGAGTTGATGTGGAGGAGACTAGGATTGGGTGTGGAGGAGACTAACAGTGAGTGCAGAGGAGACTAGGAGTGGATGTGAAGTGGACTAGGAGTGTGTGTGGAAGAGACTAGGAGTGTGTGTACAAGTGACTAGGAGTGGGTAGAGGAGACTAGGAATGAGTGTAGAGAAGATTAGGAGTGATTGTGGAGGAGACTAGGAGTGGGTGTGGAGGAAACTAAGAGTGAGTGTAGAGGAGAATAGGAGTGGATGTAGACGAGACACGGAGTGAGTGTAGAGGAGACTAAGAGTGAGTGCAGAGGAGCCTAGGAGTGAGTGTGGAGGAGACTAGGAAAGTATGGAAGAGACTAGGAGTGGGTTTACATAAGACTAGCAGTACGTGTGGAGGAGACTTGGAGTGAGTGTGGAGGAGACCAAGAGTGGGTGTAGAGGAAACTAGGAGTGAGTAGAGAGGAGACTAGGAGTGACTGTGGAGGAAACTAGGAGTGTGTGTAGAGGAGACTAGGAGAAGGAATGAATGTGACAAGGAGTGTGGAGGAGACTAGGAATGGGTGTGGAAGAGACTAGGAGAGTGTGTTGAGGAGATTAGGAGTGAGTGTGAAGGAGTTAGTGTGGAGGAGACTAGGAGTGAGTGTGGAGGAGACTAGGAGTGAGTGGGGAGGAGACTAAGAGTGAGTGTGGAGGAGACTAAGAGTGAGTGTAGAGAAGACAAGGAGTGAGTGTTGAGGAGACTAGGAGTAGGTGTGGAGTAGACTAGGATTGTGTATGTGGAAAAGACTTGGAGTGTGTGTACAAGAGACTCGGAGAGGGGATAGTGGAGACTAGGAATGAGTGTGGAGGAGACTAGTAGTGGGTGTTAAGGAGAGAGGAAGTGAGTGAATAAGAGACTAGGATTAGTTTAGAGGAGACTAGGAGAGATTGTGAAGGAGAAAGGGAGTGTAGAGGAGAACAGGAGTGGTTGTAGAGGAGTGAGTGTGGGGACTAGAAAAGGGTGTAGGTGTGTGGTAGTGTGATGGGGTGAGTGGTAGTGTGGTGGGATTGTATAGTGTTGTGGTGTTGTGTGGTGGGGTGTGTGGTAGTGGTGGGGTGAGTGGTAGTGTGATGCGGTTGTGTTGTATTGTGGTGGAGTTGTGTGGCAGTGTGGTGGGGTTGTGTGTAGTGTGGTGGAGTTGTGTGGTAGTGTGGTGGGGTTGTGTGTAGTGTGGTGGGGTGAGTGGTACTGTGATGGGGTTGTGTTGTATTGTGGTGGAGTTGTGTGGCAGTGTGGTGGGGTTGTGTAGTAGTGTGGTGGGATATGTAGTAGTGTGATGGGGTGTGTGGTAGTGTGGTGGGGTTGTGTGGTAGTGTGGTGGGGGTGTGTGGTAGTGTAGTGAGGTTGTGTGGTTGTGTGGTTGGGTTGTGTGGTAGTGTGGTGGGGTTGTGTGGTAGTGTGGTGGGATGTGTGGTAGTGTGGTGGGATGTGTGGTAGTGTGGTGGGGTTGTGTGGTAGTGTGGTGGGATGTGTGGTAGTGTGGTGGGGTTGTGTGGTAGTGTGGTGGGATATGTAGTAGTGAGGTGGGATGTGTGGTTGGGTTGTGTGGTAGTGTGGTGGGATATGTAGTAGTGTGGTGGGATGTGTGGTAGTGTGGTGGGGTTGTGTGGTAGTGTGGTGGGATGTGTGGTAGTGTGTTGGGGTTGTGTGGTAGTGTGGTGGGGGTGTGTGGTAGTGTGGTGGGGTTGTGTAGTAGTGTGGTGGGATATGTAGTTGTTACGAACCCGGATCCAGCGTCCGTGCCTGGAGCAGTGACAAACACGCCATCTGTGGGTCAGCTCCCGAAACCCCCGCCAAACGAACGACGACACCTAGTGAGGACAGCGTGTACTGGCCTCGAGGACCAGTTTCCAGTCTGGTTCAGCGCTCAACACCGCCGCTCCTGACCTCTGGTGAGGTGGTGCTCCGACGACAGCGCCATCTATGGAGTGGATATGTCGGGCGTTTGTATCTGAGCCTGTGAGTGTGGTGTATTAGTGTCCCGGTTATTAATGACGTGTCTGCTTACAGAGCCGACCTGGGACCACTGTGTTGAAGGTGGAGTCAGTCTACCCGAGGCAGCCAGTCTCCATACTGTGAAGTTTGCTGCAGCTGTCGTGACGTCGTCCCCCCGGAAGAACACTGTGGTGTGTTAAGCCTGCCAGTGGAGTGGCAGTGGAAGGATTTACCCGGGACCGACGGTTGGAGACGATAATCCACTGGGGTATTGAGGACAGGAGGGTGATTGGTGATATCACACGAGACTCCTGTCTAGGGCGTACCCCTTTTATCGTTCGTGGAGTGGCCGTACCAGCCTTGGTGGCTCAGTACCTGCCAGCAGACCTGCTGGACGTGTGGTTGACGGCCTCCACGACGGTGCCCCCAGTGGACCTGTGTTTTGGCTGGCCTGTGGCCAGGGTAGGCTCGGCATTCTTAGAAGACACGTCTTGAGGCCACGAAGAAAGCACCGCGGACTCAGCACCTAGCTTCGAGGATCCATAGTCTCCAGCAGAAGACTACAGTGTTGATCCCCTTTGTAAAGTGTTAATACCCCTCCCCCTTGTGTACTCTTTTATTATATATATTAAACGGTGAAGGTGAACATTATATTATATTAAGTTCTTAGCTTTCTTTCCCTACTCCCTTTAAGTTACTTGCGTCACGGATCGCATCCCTTGAAAGCCTCTACTGGCTTGGGGTCGGTTATATATCTTCCTCTAACGACATCAGAGTAAGAACCCCGTTGCGTCCCGAGAGGGCCGTAACAGTAGTAGTGTGGTGGGATGTGTGGTAGTGTGGTGGGGTTGTGTGGTAGTGTGGTGGGGTATGTAGTAGTGTGGTGGGATGTGTGGTAGTGTGGTGGGGTTAGTAGTGTAAAAGGAGACAAATTGGGGTAAAATTTTTCAGAAACGGTTGGGCACTTCCATGCCGACTTGACTCTCGGGGGCCAGATTGACCAACCCTCTTATTTTAGGTGGTTAGGTTAGGGCACAGTCAGCGCGCTCCTGGCTGGCTGGCGGGGTGGGGTGGTCCATACCCCCCTGGGGTCCCGGGGGGCCCACCACCCAGGGTGTACCTGAGGAACTGGTGCCCTATCCTAACCTGTTTTCTTGCACGATTTGTCGCCTTGCTTTAAGATGAGTCTAGGGCCTCAAGAAGGGGGTCTCTACTTATGAGAGGTACCGAGGATTAATGTTCAATAGTTAGAAACCAAAAAATACACTGGTGAAAGGCGTATAAACGTTTTTGAAGTATTTTAATGGCATGAGCAAAAATTCATGATTTGGCCCGGGGGTGTTACGAGAGTACTACGGTATCAATTTGGGGGCCCTTACTTTTGAATGGATCAGAGGGTGAATGTTCAATAGATTCAAACCAAGAAACACAGTTGAAAGCGAATATAGAAGTTTTTGGAGTACTTTAATGAGGCTATGACTGAATAGTATAGGGAGCCCTTGGGCATAGCTCCATTTTCTGTAATGGTCAGAGGTGGATAACCCCAGTGGGGGTCAAGCATACAAGGGGGGGTCAAGATTCCTTACAAAGACCAAGTTTGGATATATAGGTGTAGTAAGCCTTATCTGGAATTTGCATGATACTGTGGGGTACATTGATATGAAGGGCGAGTCATAGAACAGGATCTGCATGTGAGATGGGTCATATTGGGGTTTTAAAGAAGTTAAGATAGCTTTAAAGAGTCCTGTGTGCTTGATAGTGGGGAAATGTTCAGTCAATAATTCTCGTGTTTTGAATCTGAATGAGGGGTCCTAGTTTGCGTTCTAGTCGTAAAATGAGTTCCTTAGTATATTTGCTATGGAAAATGAGCTTTCAGTACTCTATATAATTTGAAATGAGGTCAAGAAAGACATGTTTATGTGCGAGAAGAGTCAGGTTGGAAACTGTTTATTCCAGTCATCCCCCATTGGCTTTGCTCCGTTTTCTGTAGCTAAAGTAAAGATTCCATTTTCTGTGGCATTCAGTTGATTACTGGTGAAAAAGGCATACTTGCATTGGATGGTTCTAACCTGTTTATAGATATTATAGATATATTTTTCGGGCCTCAAATTAGATTTTAATATGAAAAATAGCATCAAATGTATGTCTATCTTTTGTAATAAACGTTACAAGCATTAACAATACCTATGATATTTCATAGAATACGAAAAGTTTAAATAGTGGGGCCTCAGCCATATTGTGTTGGGTTTTGACACTCCAAACATTAATTTGACTCGTAAATATACTATAAAAGAAAGTAGTTGAGTCGTTTAAGCAATTTAATACGTACTGGGAATCTGTTCGTATTCTGTATTAAATTGCATTTTTTAACATCATAATAGTTTTCAGCTATTGTGGTGGGGGCCCAATAACTTCATATAGTGCAACGACTGACACTATCTGTTGCTATGAAATGCTTTTTGAAATCATGTGTTAAAATTTAAAAGTCGACAGTTGCCATTTATGTCAGAGTCGTGGTATATCAAGCGCAAAGGTTTTCAGAAAATGTTACACCTCCACCTTTCAAAAAGTGAAAAGATGAATTCAATTTGGCATTACTGTCATTACTTTGGAAGTTTTTTAATGATAGCACATGCTTAAACAAACTCGCTCGCAAAAACAAACTCATTTTTTTTTGTTCAACTTACAGAAATAAACCCAGGGCTTTCACATTCGCGCAAAATACTTGAATTGAAATTGAAATTGAAATAAGTTTATTGAGGTAAAATACACACAAAGGGATGAGGTAGCTCAAGCTATTCTCACCCCGTTCAGTACAACGTGTTAGTACATACATAGACACACATCACAAACAATAAACCTGTTACCAAACATTCTGAGAGATAAACATGTACATTTCCTCCTTCACAAATAGTATGGTATCAGACGTACACACAAATACTTTTATGACCTAGTTATACTGTATAGACAATTTGCAAGAGACATGCAGATAATTCAACAAAATATTAGTCTTGGTGCAAAATTCTTATATCTCTCAAGAATATCATCAACCTTTCCCTTTGTGACACATCCAGGCTATTTGCTCAGGAACAGTCCTTATCTCAGTGTTTCTATATACATTAATCAACGGACAATCAAGAACATAATGGGCAAGGCTGTGAGACCTTAACATACCATACCATATAGTTTACACTTCGTGCCATTATCATGAACACCTATCCCATATTCCCAGTAATATTTGTACCCAAGCCTGAGCCATATGTACACAGAGTCACTCCAAGCATTTCTCCTTTTACCATAAGTGAAATGGGTGTTTTGACTCGCATACATGTAGTGTTGCATGGTTAGACTTCTCTCATACATTATCTCTCTCCTCTCCATTCCTGTCTGTGCCTGAATATTTCTGATTTTGCTTCTTATTTGTCTCATTGTGAATTCACATTCAATGTCAACTTGTGATTTTGATGTGGCACGTTTGGCCAAGTCATCCGCCACCTCGTTGAGCACTATTCCAACATAAGATGGAATCCACATGAATTTCACACTATGACCTTTCAGCTGTATCTCAGTTATTCTTCTCTTACAATCCTCAACTATAGATATTGTAAGAGAAGAATAACTGAGATACAGCTGAAAGGTCATAGTGTGAAATATACTTAGTCCCCCCTAAACTTAAAACAGTTGCACAATCTTACTTAAACACATTGCTAAACTCTTATACACAAACAAAAACTCAATTTTTAACTTACACAAATAAACACGGGCTTTGCACATTCACACACAAAAAAATGCTTAGTCCCCCCCCCCCTAGACTTGAACACTCACAATTTTTTTTTTTTTTTTTTTCAGATATATACAAGAGTTGTTACATTCTTGTACATTCTTGTACAATCTTACGGTGCTTTAATTGCCAAAGCCTTCCAAACCTGCACTGGGTCGTTAGTCATACATAGAATCAGGAAGAGCCCACCCCAGTCGCTCACGCGGGCAATAGACATGTTTTTCGCCCAACTGTATTTATTTAAAATAATATGTCAGATAGAAAGAGTTTCGCATTGCTATTATATTTACCTTATAAAGCCTCTCTATAAAAATGATATGCCACTGCGTATTATGATTGTTTTATAATAAATACTGCATAAATACTTACACGATTTCATAAACAAAAAGAAATTTTAATGAGCCATGTTTGGAAGGCATCATCATTACGATAAATACAAACTTTTAAAACTAACTAAAAAGATATGTCTCATAGAGGAAGATTTATTCTTCAGGATATATGTTATTGTTTAAGAGTTTCATTCTATATAAAGAAGTTGCCAGTCTTATCAAAACTCTGGCCACAATTTTTTTTTTAAAGGTTTTCCAAGTGAGTAAATCTTGCTTCCACTGTTTCCTCATTTGGACTGGATGCAGAGTAACCTTCGTGCAAGTCCTGACTCAGTTCCCCAACGTCAAAACTATTGGACATTGCAAAATTTCACTAAATAATGCGGTATTTTAGTTGCCCCCTCTAATTATAGAGATTTTAATTTCTAAACATTTGAGTGCCAAGAACAACTCTCGTGCAGGCCCGCGTTCAGTCCCCGACGTTCAAGCTTTTTGCTATAGTAAATGTCTCTAAAAATGAGGCGTATCTCGCCCTGACCAACTGTTTTTGGCTTAATTGTAACCCATCCAGCTGCAGTCTGCTGGATAGAAGGGCAGTGGGCCTGATAAAAATAAAAAAAAATAAAAAACATAAATTGTTAGACTAGCTCTTTACATATGCTAGTTGTTTAATTTATTAACTGCTACTAATGCGATGATGATGCAAGAGGAGCCAGTACACATCTATGGATCAACCAATAAAAGCAGCAGACTTCTAGATGTTACTACTGCTCAGCTTAGCCCCCCCCCCCTGTAGCAAGATGGGAATAGGGGGGGGCTGCATTAATAAAATGAATTAAAACTAACATTCAATTATATATTCTCAAACTTATGCAAAAAAAAACTTTACAATCACATTTACAAAACTTGCACAAATTAATTTTGGCAATTTCGTTTACCCATTATTTGTTTGTTTTTCTTGCTTGAGCCAAAAATGAATTGTTGGGTTCATTACCAGAGTCCATTTCCCACCTGTGGTAACCCTTCCCACTACCCGCCCCACATGATGGGATTCATAATAAATGAACTAAACTAGCATTCAATTATATTCTCAACAAACTTATGGAAACCCCATACAATTACATTAGCAAGCTAACACAAATTCATTGAGCAAGTTTAACTATTCGCATACTTTGCGTCATTATATAATGGAATACGAAAAGGAAATTCGCAGAATTCAGAGATAACACCATCAATGGAGTCCAAGAAATACGCTTGTACTTCATTCATAATGATGCGCTGCCAGGAATCTTAGCAAAGTAACCAAAATATTTGCTTACTGTATGTATGTATGTGCAGGATGCACATGACTCTCCGGTTAGGCGGTTGTGGAGTGAGACCAGCAACTGCAGACTTCCCATAGTCGTAAAAATGCCTTGCATAGAGACCGTTGCAAGCCTCTTGTTGAATCACTTAGGGTGCATATATGTGTGTGTGTGTGTGTGTGTGTATGTAGCAGTAACAATCGCGTAACGAGCTTTCAAGAGATTGTCACTTACATAGCTAAACAATATGTAGGGTTCAGTTTCCAAATCAATTATGCGGCTCTCGAACCCTTTTCCCCCCGCTACATGCGGGAGATCCCTTTTATTTTCAGCTAAAATATGCATTATATTCAGGGGGGTTCGCCGTGTCATAGCACAACCAAAAGCCCAATATACTCCCCTAAACTTTCCCTATACGTCAACTTTTCCGTTGTACGTCAGGCTGCGAGCAGCCGCGTCCAACAGCCTGGTTGATCAGTCCGGCAACCAGGAGGCCTGGTCGACGACCGGGCTGCGGGGACTCTAAGCCCCGGAAGCACCTCAAGGTAACCTCAAGGTATCCCATCTAAATTTAAAAAAAATGCATTTCCAATACCCAATATATATATATATATATATATATATATATATATATATATATATATATATATATATATACTGTCCCTCCCCCTCCCCCACCCACTCAACCCCCACCCCACCCCCAGGAAGAGGAATGATTTGTTCAAGCCAAAGCCCAATTCACCCGAGTTTTCTCTATCTCATCTAAAAATAACGTTCATTTCCAATGCCCATTATCCAGCCACCACATATTCCCCATTCCCAAGACCATTTCATAGTGTTAGTGCTGTGGCCATCTACCTAATTTCATCCCAATTAATGACAATTCCCCATTAAATATTGGCAAAAATATGCCAAATCATATCACAGCCAAAGCCCATTTCACCCAAGTTTTACCTATTCCATATAAATTTAATGTGCATTTTCAATATCTAATATCCAGGTGCCCTATGTCACGCCCTATTCCCAAGACCATTTCATAGCGCAGTGTCCATCCAGCTGTTTCCAAATATCCAGATGTGTTTATATATCTTCAATCCTACGAAACCAGACCTAACCTAACACACAGCTAAGGCCAAATTTATCCCAATTTAATCCAATTTCCACCTAATTTGATCCAATTTATTCAAATTTAATCCAATTCCCGCCAAATTTACCCGAGTTTACCATTTCATAGCACAACCAAAGCCCCAATTTGACCAAGTTTCACCTATCCCAATTAAATTTAATGTGAATCTTCAATATCAGGTCGCCCCCCAATGTCACAGCCTATTCCCAAAGACCATTTCATAGTAATAGTGCAGTGTTCATCCAGCCATTTCCATGTTCCAGATGTGTTTATATATCATCAAACCTACCAAAAGCAGACCTAACCCAATACGGCTAAGGCCAAATTTAACCAAATTTTCCCCAATTTAAGATAATTTCCACCTAATTTGCCACAATTTTATCCAATTTCCACCAAATTTTACCATAGTTTACCTTATCCATAGCACAGATAAAGCCCCAGTTTGTCCAAGTTTCACCCATTACATATAACTTTTATGTGTATTTCCAGTATCCAATATCCAGTGGTCGATGTCATACTTCATTCCCAGAGACCATTTCATAGTGATAGTGTAGGGTCTGACGAGCCACTTCCAATATACAGATGCGTTTATATACATCAATCCTACCTAAAAACCAGACCCAACCCTAACATGGCTAAGACCAAATTTAACCAAATGTATCACAATTTAAGACAATTTCTACCTAATTTACCCCAATTTATCCAAATTTAAGACATTTTCTACCAAATTTACCCGATTTTATGTATTATAGCAAGGTCAATGCCCAATTTTCCCCCCAAGTTTCGCCTATTCCATACACTGCAAATTTAAGGTGCTTTTTCAATATGCAGTCCAATAATCTCGACTGTTTTCTATTTTTTATTTGTTAGTTATGGATCTTTGTTAAATATTGTATTTTATATTCTTAGAAAAGTATTTGTTTGGATATTAACCCAACCACCCTGTACCCTAACCTGCGTGGATCTTTGCCGAATATTCCTGTCAATGTTGTTTATGGACTCGACAACCCTGAAGCTAACCTGCCTTGACCTGACGTTAATTGTTGCACCTTCTTTTTTGGGGGGAAAGTGATGTTTTTGCATCAACCCAACCGCCCTTGCCCATACCTCTGATACCAAAAATCTTGGTTCCATATATGGTATCTTATTCTTGGGACACAGCCAATCCATCCCAACCTAACCTCTATTAACTATGGGTTTAATGACCATTTTTCTCTACATCAGTTCAAACACAACCCAACCTCATATAAATGGATCTGAACTCCATTTGTAAACATGTTCTTAGGAAACATGATAAGATTCGCCATATCTCTATCATTAAATAATACAATTTTTCCTTAACCTGGCCTATAATCCCCCCCCCCCCAATTGGGACAAATTTGTGTTAGATTTGGGTTATATTAAGCTAATGTGAAAATATATTCCTACTTTAATTCTTTAATATCCATAATTTGCCAGAATTTCGAGGGGGGGGGGGGATTATAGGCCAGGTTAAGGAAAAATTTTATTATTTAATGATAGAGATATGGCGAATCTTATCATGTTTCCTAAGAACATGTGTACAAATGGAGTTCAGATCCATTTATATGATGTTGGGTTGTGTTTGAACTGATGTAGAGAAAAATGGTCATTAAACCCATAGTTAATAGAGGTTAGGTTGGGATGGATTGGCTGTGTCCCAAGAATAAGATACCATATATGGAACCAAGATTTTTGGTATCAGAGGTATGGGCAAGGGCGGTTGGGTTGATGCTAAAACATCACTTTCCCCCAAAAAAAGAAGGTGCAACAATTAACGTCAGGTCAAGGCAGGTTAGCTTCAGGGTTGTCGAGTCCATAAACAACATTGACAGGAATATTCGGCAAAGATCCACGCAGGTTAGGGTACAGGCTGGTTGGGTTAATATCCAAACAAATACTTTTCTAAGAATATAAAATACAATATTTAACAAAGATCCATAACTAACAAATAAAAAAAAGAAAACAGTCGAGATTATTGGAATGCATATTGAAAATGCACCTTAAATTTGCAGTGTATGGAATAGGCGAAACTTGGGGGGAAAATTGGGCATTGACCTTGCTATAATACATAAAATCGGGTAAATTTGGTAGAAAATGTCTTAAATTTGGATAAATTGGGGTAAATTAGGTAGAAATTGTCTTAAATTGTGATACATTTGGTTAAATTTGGTCTTAGCCATGTTAGGGTTGGGTCTGGTTTTTAGGTAGGATTGATGTATATAAACGCATCTGTATATTGGAAGTGGCTCGTCAGACCCTACACTATCACTATGAAATGGTCTCTGGGAATGAAGTATGACATCGACCACTGGATATTGGATACTGGAAATACACATAAAAGTTATATGTAATGGGTGAAACTTGGACAAACTGGGGCTTTGGCTGTGCTATGATAAGGTAAACTATGGTAAAATTTGGTGGAAATTGGATAAAATTGTGGCAAATTAGGTGGAAATTATCTTAAATTGGGGAAAATTTGGTTAAATTTGGCCTTAGCCATATTGGGTTAGGTCTGCTTTTGGTAGGTTTGATGATATATAAACACATCTGGAACATGGAAATGGCTGGATGAACACTGCACTATTACTATGAAATGGTCTTTGGGAATAGGCTGTGACATTGGGGGGCGACCTGATATTGAAGATTTACATTAAATTTAATTTTGATAGGTGAAACTTGGTCAAATTGGGGCATTGGTTGTGCTATGAAATGGTAAACTCGGGTAAATTTGGCGGGAATTGGATTAAATTTGAATAAATTGGATCAAATTTGGTGGAAATTGGATTAAATTGGGATAAATTTGGCCTTAGTTGTGTGTTAGGTTAGGTCTGGTTTCGTAGGATTGAAGATATATAAACACATCTGGATATTTGGAAACAGCTAGATGGACACTGCGCTATGAAATGGTCTTGGGAATAGGGCGTGACATAGGGCACCTGGATATTAGATATTGAAAATGCACATTAAATTTATATGGGATAGGTAAAACTTGGGTGAAATGGGCTTTGGCTGTGATATGATTTGGCATATTTTTGCCAATATTTAATGGGGAATTGTCATTAATTGGGATGAAATTAGGTAGATGGTGTCACGTGGGGGTGGGCGGTCCGGGGCTCTGCTAACACTCGGCTGCTAGGGGCTCAAAGGCCCAAATACTCAGCCCCTCCGACTCCCTGGATTCACCGGAGTCTCCTTGGTCACACAAGAGAGGACCAACAATGCCCACCTCCGCAGGTCTTTGCTTCCACCACAAAGGGGTGCCACTGATTCACCCTGGAAGCCCTTCAGTCAAACACGGGGAAACTGCTGTTAACAGTTCCGGCCTAGACCCGTGGGGGAGTGAAGGAAGACTCAGGCTTACCTTATAACCATAACCTCCCTGAGCCTTGCCTGCCAGACAAAAAAAAGGTTGCAGGAACTCCTTTCCCGCCTGTCTTCTCTATCTTCCTCTTAGCAAGGTCGCCAGCTGGGTTATTATATCTGCACCCCAGCAATGCAGGTCAGTGGGTGTATTATATATTGTTTGTAGCCAGAAATGTATGCTCATAGAGAAATATCATAAATGGAGGCACACTCAAACACAGTAATAGAATGTGTGGATTTACTGATGCAAATTACATGAACACACACACACAATCACAAGTAATACATGAATATGGAATATGGATGATGAGTCTGGAGATCGTCAGCCTCTTCTTCCACGACCTCCAACTCTCCTTCAACTGGGCAGGAAGACAGGAGTCTCACACTCTCACAGGAGGGCCTCTTCACCACGTCGGCACCTCTTCTTCACTGTCCTGCCATCCATACACACTGTCCTCTCTGACAGTCCTGGACACAAGCTGCCTTGCAGCCTACTCTACTATTAAAGTAATAAAGTCTTGCTGCCACATACACAAGTAAATATTGTGGCCTAACTAGCCTACTCATACAAGGGGTAATGGGAGGGAAAATGATCTACCTTACACTCCTGGCTCACGACGCCTGTCCCTCGATGGTGTGAGGTTCCCACGCTTCCTTGGGTCGATCCTCGACGATCCAGGGCGTTCCACAGGTCCTCAGGTGTCGTGAAGCCTTCGCGTCGTCGCCGTTCCAATCCCTGAGATTCAGCTGCCCCAATCCTGGTTCATCGATGGGCGCTGAGCTAATCACTATTTTTCCCCACACTCGCCTCTCCCACAGGGCGTCGCTCCTTGTCCTAGGCACGGTGTCGTCCTTCCAAGATTCTCAGTGGATGTGACCCCAGTCACAGCTAGCTTGCTCGCCCACCTTCCAGACCTCAACGTCCAGCCAGCGGCGCCGCCCAGCGTCGTCGCCGACTATTTTCCAAGTTTGGGCACTTCTCTGCTCACTGAACTTGGTTCCTCTTTTGCTTCCCAGAAGCGCAGGGTCTCCAATAACGGTGGTAGGCTGCGCAGGCCAGCTCAATCCACTAAACAAGGCTTGCAGAGCCTCCAATCTTTGAGAGCAGACCGAGGCGCGTCCTGTCGCTTCCACGGTCAGTACAACTCTGACGTTGGCGCCGCCCGGGGCACTCGGTGACGTCATGGCGGGCCCTGATTTGTCGCCCGCGACCTACGTCGGCCAATCCGCGATCGGCTTGTCTCCCTTCCAAAAGGTCATATCTGCCGTAGGGGATACTGTTTCATTTTATAACAGGGCGCCAATTTTCCTTTATTTACAACTTATAATATAACCTCTTTCCCTTAACTGGCAGCCGGTCTGGTCGCCACATATATCATTAGACTCCCTGAACCTCAGAGAATCAGTAGGGAGAGCTGATATGACTCTTTAAGCCGGCAAACGAAAGAAATAGGAGAGGGCACCGTAACATACCCCTCCCCTTAAAATAAGAGTCATATCGGAAGAGCAGCACTCAAGAGGGCAACCTATACTCTTGCTCCCTCCGTTCCTGAAGTGTCACTCCTCCAGTTGGTGACGTGGCTCATACCACTTTGCCAGTCACTTGCCTCATTGTATCTCCACCTCGCATAGGACCGGGTGTGATGGGTGTTCCCTGAACACCTACAAGAAATCCTCTCTCCGTGGCTACGAGTGTACTCCCACGGCTCGTTACCACTGTAAGATTCAGTGCATGCAGCGCCTCCACCGCGTCGTGCACTCCGAGATAGTCTTGCATTTCCATTGCGTCCTACAGGTACTCCATGTTTCCTCCCATGATCTCCTCTTCGCCAATCTTCTCTCTTCTCGGTTCCTCTTCTCCCGTAGGTGCGTTGTCTCCTCACAGTGGCACTTGTAACCTGTACTCCATCCAGCAGCTCCCTCTCTTCCACACTAGGCTTTTGCGATGGCCCAATGCCCCTCTGGTTAGGCTGGCGCCTACCCTGGGTGTACCTATTCCCTGCTTTCTTCGTATTGCCTTTCCTATACCACTCGCTCCTTCGTTCCCGACGAACATCTTCACTCCTCCATGAGATTCTCTTCCCTGCAGACGTCTTCTTCAGTTCGTGGTTGGGCTCATCCACCTCCCTGTGGCTCACCTAACCACGGTGGTTCATCTTGCACCTACCACTATTCATCTGGCCGGCATAGGGTGCCTTGCGTCGTGGCTCCTCCACTCTGCCCCTCACTGCCGTTCGCTCATCCGCTGAGCTTACTTTATTCACGTTTCTGTATGGAGGGAGTGCGGTCTGCAGCCTCTTCACCGCCCCAGGCGTTTGTACAGCTGCTCCTCGCCACTCCTCCACACGCATCATCAGGCTTAGTCGGAGGTCCCCGTCGGGGTTTTCCACAACCTCCGACGACCTCTCTGCACTCTCGCCCTCGTTGTCGTCGTCTCTGGCGACGTTTTCCCTGGCGAAGTCGGCTTCCTCACGACCATCTGGAACGACCGACACCTCACCTGGCAGGGTTGTACCGCTGCTTGCAACATAGGCACTCCTGGCCCAATCGGGTTGTATCCTGCCTCCTCCGAGGTCATTACCCAGCACCATCTGTACATGCTCTAGGGGTAACTTAGGGGCTACAGCTACTATAGCTTTCTCGACTCCGCAGTCGGCAATCAGCTGTACTTCGTGAAGTGGCAACCTGTATTCCTCCCCCACACTGCGTATCCTCACCACTCCCACAGGTGAATCATTAAATTCCTTGGGGAGAATACTCCTGGTCACCATACTTATGTCAGCACCCGTATCTCGAAGCACGGCAACCTCCACTGGGTCTGACTTTCCAAACTTCACGTTGGCCCCGAAAACGAAGGGATGTTCACCCAACTTCATTTCCCAACCATTCACGTTGGGTCCACTATAATATGGGGTGTGAACAAACACTCTCTCCTCTTCCAACATTAATCCTACATTCCTTTGGTGCTCCTCACACTCGCGGGCATAATGTCCTCTCACACCACAGTTGTAGCATCGGCTACCTCCCCTGGGCGGCCACTCGCTAGTCACTCTGGCGGTACCACTCACGGACGTCCCCTGGGTCCTCCTTGGACTCCTTGTCGTCGTATCCGGGACTGCAGCACTCGCTCCCGAGTTAGGTCCACTGCTCACAGCTTGGGGCTTCCTCCCCGCGTCTCTTGAGCTCTTGAACCCCGTTACTTCATCGGGCACACTACTCTTGGGAGAGTCCCCACCCGTCCTCGCTCCTCCTGAACTCCTAAGGTTCCCTCCCGACCTGGGGTAAGGCGAGTGTCTGGGCGGCCCCTCCCTCCTGATATGTAGTGCCTCCTCCAGCATGTCGGCTCGATCCGCTGCAGCCTTCAGGTCCTTAATACCTGCTTCTCTCACCCTTACTCGCAACTCAGGATGGAGCACTGACATAAACTTCTCCATCACTATCAGTCGTTTGATATCATCCACCGACTCCGCTTCCTCCGCCTTCAACCATCGTAGGAATTTCCGTTCCATATCCCTGGCGGTCTCGGCGTAAGTCTTTCCCGACGCTCTTGTACACTCTCTGAACCGCTTCCGGTACATCTCCGGAGTCAGCCGGAATGAGTGGAGAACCGCATTCTTAATCGCGTCATAACTAGTACACTCCTCTAGGTCCAGCATGTTATAGGCTTCCCGGGCTTCTCCAGTCAACCTGCCCTGGACCAGAGCAGCCCAATCATCTTCCGGCCACTCCTTCAGAGTCGCTATCCGTTCAAAGTGTTCGAAGAACGCCTCAGCTTCTTGTGGTTCGAACGTAGGTAAGTCACGTTCCCTTACCTTGAGGTCATCCCGCCGTGCAGGTAGTGAGGGCAGACCACGTTCAACGCGACGCAATTCGACTTCTTTCTTTGCCTTTATCTCCTCCAGTCGCAGTTGTCTCTCTCCTTCTTCTCGCTGCAGCTGCAGCCGTGCTTCTCGCTCACCTCGCTGCAGCTCAGCTGCACGTTCCTCTCGCTGCATTTGCGCTTCTCTTTCCTCTCGTCGCAGCTGGGCTTCCAGTTGCATCTTCATTATTTCCAGTTGCAGGCTCCTCTTACTACAGCTGGACCTTCCACTGCTCCCATGTTCACTGTGAATTCTCTCCACACTGGTAGGCGCTTGGGGAGGCCCTAGTCGGGACGGTTCACCTTGCGACGGCTCTCCTCGGGACGGCTCCTCTTGAGATGGCTCCTCTCCCGTCGCTTCCTCTCGAGCTGTGAGTTGTGCCATGATCTCTATCCTTCGCTCCGCTACCTTAGTCGTCCTCAACCTGATCCCAAAGTGGTTTGCCACTTGTTGGATCTGGGCCTTGGTACACTCCTCCAAAATTCTCTCGTCCCTTGTGCCAATAAATTTCTTTACTTTGTCTTCCTCCATCTCTATATCAACAAGCATACACGACAGCACAGACAAGTTAGTAGGCACTAATTTCACCGTTTCAGTCCCTTAGCTGGTTGAGTAACAGTACCACCGAATTCACTGGCCACACTGTATTAGTACCCTGGCAACACTTGTCTTGCAATTTGATCCACACTGTAGCTTGATCCACGCTTCCTGGCGAAGTTCCCAGTTCTTGGCTACTGGGGTTCGAATCCTGGCGAGGTCGCCAGTTCTCTTGTCACGTGGGGGTGGGCGGTCCGGGGCTCTGCTAACACTCGGCTGCTAGGGGCTCAAAGGCCCAAATACTCAGCCCCTCCGACTCCCTGGATTCACCGGAGTCTCCTTGGTCACACAAGAGAGGACCAACAATGCCCACCTCCGCAGGTCTTTGCTTCCACCACAAAGGGGTGCCACTGATTCACCCTGGAAGCCCTTCAGTCAAACACGGGGAAACTGCTGTTAACAGTTCCGGCCTAGACCCGTGGGGGAGTGAAGGAAGACTCAGGCTTACCTTATAACCATAACCTCCCTGAGCCTTGCCTGCCAGACAAAAAAAAGGTTGCAGGAACTCCTTTCCCGCCTGTCTTCTCTATCTTCCTCTTAGCAAGGTCGCCAGCTGGGTTATTATATCTGCACCCCAGCAATGCAGGTCAGTGGGTGTATTATATATTGTTTGTAGCCAGAAATGTATGCTCATAGAGAAATATCATAAATGGAGGCACACTCAAACACAGTAATAGAATGTGTGGATTTACTGATGCAAATTACATGAACACACACACACAATCACAAGTAATACATGAATATGGAATATGGATGATGAGTCTGGAGATCGTCAGCCTCTTCTTCCACGACCTCCAACTCTCCTTCAACTGGGCAGGAAGACAGGAGTCTCACACTCTCACAGGAGGGCCTCTTCACCACGTCGGCACCTCTTCTTCACTGTCCTGCCATCCATACACACTGTCCTCTCTGACAGTCCTGGACACAAGCTGCCTTGCAGCCTACTCTACTATTAAAGTAATAAAGTCTTGCTGCCACATACACAAGTAAATATTGTGGCCTAACTAGCCTACTCATACAAGGGGTAATGGGAGGGAAAATGATCTACCTTACACTCCTGGCTCACGACGCCTGTCCCTCGATGGTGTGAGGTTCCCACGCTTCCTTGGGTCGATCCTCGACGATCCAGGGCGTTCCACAGGTCCTCAGGTGTCGTGAAGCCTTCGCGTCGTCGCCGTTCCAATCCCTGAGATTCAGCTGCCCCAATCCTGGTTCATCGATGGGCGCTGAGCTAATCACTATTTTTCCCCACACTCGCCTCTCCCACAGGGCGTCGCTCCTTGTCCTAGGCACGGTGTCGTCCTTCCAAGATTCTCAGTGGATGTGACCCCAGTCACAGCTAGCTTGCTCGCCCACCTTCCAGACCTCAACGTCCAGCCAGCGGCGCCGCCCAGCGTCGTCGCCGACTATTTTCCAAGTTTGGGCACTTCTCTGCTCACTGAACTTGGTTCCTCTTTTGCTTCCCAGAAGCGCAGGGTCTCCAATAACGGTGGTAGGCTGCGCAGGCCAGCTCAATCCACTGAACAAGGCTTGCAGAGCCTCCAATCTTTGAGAGCAGACCGAGGCGCGTCCTGTCGCTTCCACGGTCAGTACAACTCTGACGTTGGCGCCGCCCGGGGCACTCGGTGACGTCATGGCGGGCCCTGATTTGTCGCCCGCGACCTACGTCGGCCAATCCGCGATCGGCTTGTCTCCCTTCCAAAAGGTCATATCTGCCGTAGGGGATACTGTTTCATTTTATAACAGGGCGCCAATTTTCCTTTATTTACAACTTATAATATAACCTCTTTCCCTTAACTGGCAGCCGGTCTGGTCGCCACATATATCATTAGACTCCCTGAACCTCAGAGAATCAGTAGGGAGAGCTGATATGACTCTTTAAGCCGGCAAACGAAAGAAATAGGAGAGGGCACCGTAACAATGGCCACAGCACTAACACTATGAAATGGTCTTGGGAATGGGGAATATGTGGTGGCTGGATAATGGGCATTGGAAATGAACGTTATTTTTAGATGAGATAGAGAAAACTCGGGTGAATTGGGCTTTGGCTTGAACAAATCATTCCTATTCCTGGGGGTGGGGTGGGGGTTGAGTGGGTGGGGGAGGGGGAGGGACAGTATATATATATATATATATATATATATATATATATATATATATATATATATATATATATATATATATATATATATATATATATATACATATATATATATATATTGGGTATTGGAAATGCATTTTTTTTAAATTTAGATGGGATACCTTGAGGTTACCTTGAGGTGCTTCCGGGGCTTAGCGTCCCCGCGGCCCGGTCGTCGACCAGGCCTCCTGGTTGCCGGACTGATCAACCAGGCTGTTGGACGCGGCTGCTCGCAGCCTGACGTACAATGGAAAAGTTGACGTATAGGGAAAGTTTAGGGGAGTATATTGGGCTTTTGGTTGTGCTATGACACGGCGAACCCCCCTGAATATAATGCATATTTTAGCTGAAAATAAAAGGGATCTCCCGCATGTAGCGGGGGAAAAGGTTTCGAGAGCTGCATAATTGATTTGGAAACTGAACCCTACATATTGTTTAGCTATGTAGGTGACAATCTCTTGAAAGCTCGTTACGCAATTGTCACTGCTACATACACACACACACACACACACACATATATGCACCCTAAGTGATTCAACAAGAGGCTTGCAACGGTCTCTATGCAAGGCATTTTTACGACTATGGGAAGTCTGCAGTTGCTGGTCTCACTCCACAACCGCCTAACCGGAGAGTCATGTGCATCCTGCACATACATACATACAGTAAGCAAATGTTTTGGTTACTTTGCTAAGATTCCTGGCAGCGCATCATTATGAATGAAGTACAAGCGTATTTCTTGGACTCCATTGATGGTGTTATCTCTGAATTCTGCGAATTTCCTTTTCGTATTCCATTATATAATGACGCAAAGTATGCGAATAGTTAAACTTGCTCAATGAATTTGTGTTAGCTTGCTAATGTAATTGTATGGTGTTTCCATAAGTTTGTTGAGAATATAATTAATGCTAGTTTAGTTCATTTATTATGAATCCCATCATGTGGGGCGGGTAGTGGGAAGGGTTACCACGGTGGGAAATGGACTCTGGTAATGAACCCAACAATTCATTTTTGGCTCAAGCAAGAAAAACAAACAAATAATGAGTAAACGAAATTGCCAAAATTAATTTGTGCAAGTTTTGCAAATGTGATTGTAAAGTTTTTTTTTGCATAAGTTTGAGAATATATAATTGAATGTTAGTTTTAATTCATTTTATTAATGCAGCCCCCCCCTATTCCCATCTTGGTACGGGGGGGGGGGGGGGGGCTAAGCTGAGCAGTAGTAACATCTAGAAGTCTGCTGCTTTTATTGGTTGATCCATAGATGTGTACTGGCTCCTCTTGCATCATCATCGCATTAGTAGCAGTTAATAAATTAAACAACTAGCATATGTAAAGAGCTAGTCTAACAATTTATGTTTTTTATTTTTTTTTATTTTTATCAGGCCCACTGCCCTTCTATCCAGCAGACTGCAGCTGGATGGGTTACAATTAAGCCAAAAACAGTTGGTCAGGGCGAGATACGCCTCATTTTTAGAGACATTTACTATAGCAAAAAGCTTGAACGTCGGGGACTGAACGCGGGCCTGCACGATGAGTTGTTCTTGGCACTCAAATGTTTAGAAATTAAAATCTCTATAATTAGAGGGGGCAACTAAAATACCGCATTATTTAGTGAAATTTTGCAATATCCAATAGTTTGGACGTTGGGGAACTGAGTCAGGACTTGCACGAAGGTTACTCTGCATCCACTCCAAATGAGGAAACACGTGGTAGAAAGCGAGATTTACTCACTTGGAAATCCTTTAAAAAAAAAAATTGTGGCCAGAGTTTTGATAAGATTGGCAACTTTTTTATATAGAATGAAACACTTAAACAATAACATATATCCTATAGAATAAATCTTCCTCTATGAGATATATTTTTTTAGTTAGTTTTAAAAGTTTGTATTTATCGTAATGATGATGCCTTCCAAACATGGCTCATTAAAATTTCTTTTTGTTTATGAAATCGTGTAAGTATTTATGCAATATTTATTATAAAACAATCATAATTCGCAGTGGCATATCATTTTTATAGAGAGGCTTTATAAGGTAAATATAATAGCAATGCGAAACTCTTTCTATCTGACATATTATTTTAAATAAATACAGTTGGGCGAAAAACATGTCTATTGCCCGCGTGAGCGACTGGGGTGGGCTCTGGGCTCTTCCTGATTCTATGTATGACTAACGACCCAGTGCAGGTTTGGAAGGCTTTGGCAATTAAAGCACCGTAAGATTGTGAGTGTTCAAGTCTAGGGGGGGGGGGGGACTAAGCATTTTTTTGTGTGTGAATGTGCAAAGCCCGTGTTTATTTGTGTAAGTTAAAAATTGAGTTTTTGTTTGTGTATAAGAATTTAGCAATGTGTTTAAGTAAGATTGTGCAACTGTTTTAAGTTTAGGGGGGACTAAGTATATTTCACACTATGACCTTTCAGCTGTATCTCAGTTATTCTTCTCTTATAATGTCTATAGTTGAGGATTGTAAGAGAAGAATAACTGAGATACAGCTGAAAGGTCATAGTGTGAAATTCATGTGGATTCCATCTTATGTAGGAATAGTGCTCAACGAGGTGGCGGATGACTTGGCCAAACGTGCCACATCAAAATCACAAGTTGACATTGAATGTGAATTCACAATGAGACAAATAAGAAGCAAAATCAGAAATATTCCGGCACAGGCAGGAGTGGAGAGGAGAGGGATAATGTATGAGAGAAGTCTAACCATGCAACACTACATGTATGTGAGTCAAAACACCCATTTCACTTATGGTAAAAGGAGAAATGCTTGGAGTGACTCTGTGTACATGTGGCTCAGGCTTGGGTACAAATATTACTGGGAATATGGGATAGGTGTTCATGATAATGGCACGAAGTGTAAACTATATGGTATGGTATGTTAAGGTCTCACACCCTTGCCCATTATGTTCTTGATTGTCCGTTGATTAATGTATATAGAAACACTGAGATATGGACTGTTCCTGGGCAAATAGCCTGGATGTGTCACAAAGGAAAGGTTAATGATATTCTTGAGAGATATAAGAATTTTGCACCAAGACTGTAATATTTTGTTGAATTATCTGCATGTCTCTTGCAAATTGTCTATATAGTATAACTAGGTCATAAAAGTATTTGTGTGTACGTCTGATACCATACTACTTGTGAAGGAGGAAATGTACATGTTTATCTCTCAGAATGTTTGGTAACAGGTTTATTGTTTGTGATGTGTGTCTATGTATGTACTAACACGTTGTACTGAACGGGGTGAGAATAGCTTGAGCTACCTCATCCCTTTGTGTGTATTTTACCTCAATAAACTTATTTCAATTTCAATTTCAATTCAAGTATTTTGCGCGAATGTGAAAGCCCTGGGTTTATTTGTGTAAGTTGAACAAAAAAAAAAATGAGTTTGTTTTTGCGAGCGAGTTTGTTTAAGCATGTGCTATCATTAAAAAACTTCCAAAGTAATGACAGTAATGCCAAAATGAATTCATCTTTTCACTTTTTGAAAGGTGGAGGTGTAACATTTTCTGAAAACCTTTGCGCTTGATATACCACGGCACTGACATAAATGGCAACTGTCGACTTTTAAATTTTAACACATGATTTCAAAAAGCATTTCATAGCAACAGATAGTGTCAGTCGTTGCGCTATATGAAGTTATTGGGCCCCCACCACAATAGCTGAAAACTATTACGATGTTAACAAATGCAGTTTAATACAGAATACGAACAGATTCCCAGTATGTATTAAATTGCTTAAACCACTCAACTACTTTCCTTTATAATATATTTAAGAGTGTCAAATTAATGTTTGGAGTGTCAAAACCCAACACAATATGGCTGAAGCCCCACTATTTAAACTTCTTTTCGTATTCTATGAAATATCACAGGTATTGTTAATGCTTGTAACGTTTATTACAAAAGATAGACATACATTTGATGCTATTTTTCATATTAAAATCTAATTTGAGGCCCGAAAAATATATCTATAAAATCTATAAACAGGTTAGAACCATCCAATGCAAGTATGCCTTTTTCACCAGTAATCAACTGAATGCCACAGAAAATGGAATCTTTACTTTAGCTACAGAAAACGGAGCAAAGCCAAGGGGGGATGACTGGAATAAACAGTTTCCAACCTGACTCTTCTCACACATAAACATGTCTTTCTTGACCTCATTTCAAATTATATAGAGTACTGAAAGCTCATTTTCCATAGCAAATATACTAAGGAACTCATTTTACGACTATAACGCAAACTAGGACCCCTCATTCAGATTCAAAACACGAGAATTATTGACTGAACATTTCCCCACTATCAAGCACACAGGACTCTTTAAAGCTATCTTAACTTCTTTAAAACCCCAATATGACCCATCTCACATGCAGATCCTGTTCTATGACTCGCCCTTCATATCAATGTACCCCACAGTGTCATGCAAATTCAAGATAAGGCTTACTACACCTATATATCCAAACTTGGTCTTTGTAAGGAATCTTGACCCCCCCCCCTTGTATGCTTGACCCCCACTGGGGTTATCCACCTCTGACCATTACAGAAAATGGAGCTGTGCCCAAGGGCTCCCTATACTATTCAGTCATAGCCTCATTAAAGTACTCCAAAAACTTCTATATTCGCTTTCAACTGTGTTTCTTGGTTTGAATCTATTGAACATTCACCCTCTGATCCATTCAAAAGTAAGGGCCTCCAAATTGATACCGTAGTACTCTCGTAACAGCCCTGGGCCTAATCGTGAATTTTTGCTCATGCCATTAAAATACTCCAAAAACGTTTATACGCCTTTCACCAGTGTATTTTTTGGTTTCTAACTATTGAACATTCACCCTCGGTACCTCTCATAAGTAGAGACCCCCTTCTTGAGGCCCTAGACTCATCTTAAAGCAAGTCGACAAATCGTGCAAGAAAACAGGTTAGGATAGGGCACCAGTTCCTCAGGTACACCCTGGGTGGTGGGCCCCCCGGGACCCCAGGGGGGTATGGACCACCCCACCCGGCCAGCCAGCCAGGAGCACGCTGACTGTGCCCTAACCTAACCACCTAAAATAAGAGGGTTGCTCGATCTGGCCCCTGAGAGTCAAGTCGGCATGGAAGTGCCCAACCGTTTCTGAAAAATTATACCCCAATTTGTCTCCTTTTACACTACTGGGGTTGTGTGGTAGTGTGGTGGGATGTGTGGTAGTGTGGTGGGGGTGTGTGGTAGTGTGATGGGGTGTGTGGTAGTGTGGTGGGGTGTGTGGTAGTGTGGTGGGGGTGTGGTAGTGTGGTGGGGTGTGTGGTAGTGTGGTGGGATATGTAGTAGTGTTATGGGGTTGTGTGGGAGTGTGGTGGGGTGTGTGGTAGTGTGGTGGGGGGTGTGGTAGTGTGGTGTTGTGTGTGGTAGTGTGGTGGGGTGTGTGGAAGTGTGGTGGGGTTGTGTGGTAGTGTGCTGGGGTGTGTGGAAGTGTAGTGGGGTGTGTGCTAGTATTGTGGGGTGTGTGGTTGTGTAATAGGAGTGTGGTAGTGTGGTGGGGTGGTGTGGTAGTGTGGTGGGGTGTGTGGTAGTGTGATGGGGTGTGTGGTAGTGTGGACGATGTGTGTACTGTGGAAGGGTGTGTGGTAGTGTGGTGGGTGTGTGGTAGTGTGGTGGGGTGTGTGGTAGGGTGTGTGGTAGTGATCTGGGGTGTGTGGTAATGTGGTGGGGTGTGGAACTGTGCTGGAGTAGTGTGGTAGTGCGATGGGGTGTGTGGTAGTTTGGTGGGGTGTGTGGTAGTGTGGTGGGGTTGTGTGGTAGTGTGATGGGGTGTGTGGTAGTGTGGTGGGGTGTGAGGTAGTGTGGTGGGGTGTGTGGTAGTGTGGTGGGGTGCTTGGCAGTATGGTGGGGTGTGTGGTAGTGTTGTGGGGTGTGTGGTTGTGTAATGACGGTTGTGGCAGTGTGGTGGAGTGTGTGGTAGTGTGGTGGGGTGTGGAACTGTGGTGGGGTAGTGTGGTAGTGTGGTGGGGTGTGTGGTGGAGTGTGTGGTAGTGTGGTCGATGTGTGGTACTGTGGAGGGGTGTGTGGTAGTGTGGTGGGTGTGTGGTAGTGTGGTGGGGTGTGTGGTAGTGTAGTAGGGTGTGTGGTAGTGATCTGGGGTGCGTGGTAGTGTGGTGGGGTGTGTGGTAGTGTGGGGGATGTGTGATAGTGTGGTGCGGTGCGAGGTAGTGAGGTGGGGTGTGTGGTAGTGTGGTGGGGTGTGTGGTAGTTTGGTGGAGTGTGTGGTAGTGTGGATGTGTGTGTGGTAGTGTGGTGGGGGTGTGTGGTAGAGTGATGGAGTGTGGCAGGGTGTGTGGTAGTGTGGTGGGGGTTTGTGGTAGTGTGGTGCGATGTGTGGTAGTGTGGTGGGGTGTGTGGTAGTGAGGTGGGGTGTGTGGTAGTGTGGTGGGGGTTTGTGGTAGTGTGGTTGTGTGTGTAGTAATGTGGTGGGGTGTATGGTAGTTTGGTGGGGTTGTGTAGTAGTGTGGTGGGGTGTGTGGTAGTGTGGTGGGGTGTGTGGTAGTGTGGTGGGGTGTGTACTCACCTAGTTGTACTCACCTAGTTGTGCTTGCGGGGGTTGAGCTCTGGCTCTTTGGTCCCGCCTCTCAACCGTCAATCAACAGGTGTACAGATTTCTGAGCCTATTGGGCTCTATCATATCTACACTTGAAACTGTGTATGGAGTCAGCCTCCACCACATCACTTCCTAATGCACTCCATTTGTCAACTACTCTGACACTAAAAAGTTCTTTCTAATATCTCTGTGGCTCATTTGGGCACTCAGTTTCCACCTGTGTCCCCATGTGCGTGTTCCCCTTGTGTTAAATAGACTGTCTTTATCTACCCTATCAATTCCCTTCAGAATCTTGAATGTGGTGATCATGTCCCCCTAACTCTTCTGTCTTCCAGCGAAGTGAGGTTTAATTCCCATAGTCTCTCCTCGTAGCTCATACCTCTCAGCTCGGGTGCTAGTCTGGTGGCAAATCTTTGGACCTTTTCCAGTTGCAAGAAAGAGAGGGCTGGGCGGACTGCATTTTCTTGGATTGTCAGAAAGCCTTTGACACAGTACCGCATAAGAGGCTGGTATATAAGCTGGAGAGACAGGCAGGTGTAGCTGGTAAGGTGCTCCAGTGGATAAGGGAGTATCTAAGCAATAGGAAGCAGAGAGTTACGGTGAGGGGTGAGACCTCCGATTGGCGTGAAGTCACCAGTGGAGTCCCACAGGGCTCTGTACTCGGGCCTATCTTGTTTCTGATATATGTAAATGATCTCCCGGAGGGTATCGATTCATTTCTCTCAATGTTTGCAGGACGATGCTAAAATTATGAGAAGGATTAAAACAGAAAAGGACTGTTTGAGGCTTCAAGAAGACCTAGACATACTGAAGGAATGGTCGAATAAATGGTTGTTAGAGTTTAACCCAACCAAATGTAATGTAATGAAGGTAGGTGTAGGGAGCAGGAGGCCAGATACAAGGTATCATCTGGGAGAGGGAATTCTTCAGGAGTCAGAGAAGGAAAAAGACTTGGGGGTTGATATCACGCCAGACCTGTCTCCTGCAGCTCCTCCTCTTTGTCACCTTATCGTAGAATTCTATCAAGCCTGTAAGGCAAGATTTACCCTCCCTGAACCCATGTTGGCGATTTGTCACGAAGTCCCTTCTCTCCAGATGTGTTACCAGGTTTTTTCTCACGATCTTCTCCATCACCTTACATGGTATACAAGTCAAGGACACTGGCCTGTAGTTCAGTGCCTCTTGCCTGTCGCCTTTTTTGTATATTGGGACCACATTCGCCGTCTTCCATATTTCTGGTAGGTCTCCCGTCTCCAGTGACTTACTATACACTATGGAGAGTGGCAAGCAAAGTGCCTCTGCACACTCTTTCAGTACCCATGGTGAGATCCCATCTGGACCAACAGCCTTTCTAACATCCAGATCCAGCAGGTGTCTCTTGACCTCCTCTCTCGTAATTTCGAACTCTTCCAAGGCCGCCTGGTTTACCTCCCTTTCTCCTAGCACAGTTACCTCACCTTGTTCTATTGTGAAGACCTCCTGGAACCTCTTGTTGAGTTCTTCACACACCTCTCTGTCATTCTCTGTATACCTGTCCTCGCCTGTTCGAAGTTTCAATACCTGTTCTTTCGCTGTTGTTTTCCTTCTGATGTGACTGTGGAGTAGCTTTCGTTCGCTGTTGGCTTTGTTTGCTATATCATTTTCAAAACTTTTCTCTGCTTCTCTTCTCACCCTGACGTACTCATTCCTGGTTCTCTGGTATCTCTCTCTGCTTTCTGGTGTTTTGTTATTCCGGAAGTTCCTACACGCCCTTTTGTTCAGTTTCTTCGATTCCATACATGCCGTATTATACCAAGGATTCTTCTGTTGCTTCTCGTATTTTTCCCTTTGGGCCGGGATGAACCTGTTTACTGCCTCCTGACACTTTTGGGTAACATAGTCCATCATACCCTGTTCAGACTTATCTCTGAGGTCTGTGTCCCAAGGAATTTCACTTATGAAACTTCTCATCTGTTCATAATTCCCCTTTCGGTATGCCAGCCTTTTGATTCCTAGTTCTTTTTTGGGGGAGATAAGTCCTAGCTCTACCAGGTACTCAAAGTTCAATACACTGTGGTCACTCATTCCCAAGGGCGCTTCCATCTTAACTTCCCTTATATCCCACTCATTTAGGCTAAATATCAAATCAAGCATTGCTGGTTCATCTTCTCCTCTCATTCTTGTCGGTTCTTTAAAAACATTATTGCCAACAGCATTTTTTGTGTTCCCAGGCGGTGACCCATCCAAGTACTAACCAAACCCAACGTTGCTTAACTTCGCTGATCGGACGAGAAGCGGTGTTCTCAACGTGGTATGGCCGTTGGCAGTGTGGTAGTGTGATGGGGTGTGTGGTAGTTTGGTGGGGTGTGTGGTAGTGTGGTGGGGTTGTGTGGTAGTGTGATGGGGTGTGTGGTAGTGTGGTGGGGTGTGAGGTAGTGTGGTGGGGTGTTTGGCGCTGTTTAGTGGGGTGTGTGGTAGTGTTGTGGGGTGTGTGGTTTTGTAATTAGGGGTGTGCAGTGTGGTGGAGTGTGTGGTAGTGTGGTGGAGTGTGTGGTAGTGTGGTGGGGTATGTGGTAGTGTGGTGGAGTGTGTGGTAGAGTGATGGAGTGTGTGGTAGTGTGGTGGAGTGTGTGGTAGTGTGGTGGGGTGTGGAACTGTGGTGGGGAAGTGTGGTAGTGTGGTGGGGTGTGTAGTAGTGTGGTGGAGTGTGTGGTAGTGTGGTCGATGTGTGGTACTGTGGAGGGGTGTGTGGTAGTGTCGTGGGTGTGTGGTAGTGTTGTGGGGTGTGTGGTAGTGTGGTAGAGTGTGTGGTAGTGATCTGGGGTGTGTGGTAGTGTGGTGGGGTGTGGAACTGTGCTGGAGTAGTGTGGTAGTGTAATGGGGTGTGTGGAAGTTTGGTGGGGTGTGTGGTGGTGTGGTGGGGTTGTGTGGTAGTGTGAGGTGGTGTGTGGTAGTGTGGTGGGGTGTGAGGTAGTGTGGTGGGGTGTGTGGTAGTGGGGTGGGGTGTTTGGCAGTGTGGTGGGGTGTGTGGTAGTGTTGTGGGGTGTGTGGTAGTGTGGTGGAGTGTGTGGTAGTGTGGTGGGGTGTGAAACTCTGGTGGGGTAGTGTGGTAGTGTGGTGGGGTGTGTGGTAGTGTGGTGGAGTGTATGGTAGTGTGGTCGATGTGTGGTACTGTGGAAGGGTGTGTGGTAGTGTGGTGGGTGTGTGGTAGTGTGGTGGGGTGTGTGGTAGTGTGGTAGGGTGTGTGGTAGTGATCTGGGGTGCGTGGTAGTGTGGTGGGGAATGTGGTAGTGTGGGGGATATGCGATAGTGTGGTGCGGTGAGAGGTAGTGTGGTGGAGTGTGTGGTAGTGTGGTGGAGTGTGTGGTAGTGTGGTGGGGTGTGTGGTAGTGTGGTGGAGTGTGTGGTAGTGTGGATGCGTGTGTGGTAGTGTGGTGGGGTGTGTGGTAGTGTGGTGGGGGTTTGTGGTAGTGTGGTGGGGGTTTGTGGTAGTGTGGTGGGGTGTGTGGTAGTGTGGTGGGGTGTGTGGTAGTGTAGTGGGGTTGTGTGGTAGTGTGGTGGGGTGTGTGGTAGTGTGGTGGGGTGTGTGGAAGTGTAGTGGGGTGTGTGTTAGTATTGTGGGGTGTGTGGTTGTGTAATGGGGGTGTGGTAGTGTGGTGGGGTGGTGTGGTAGTGTGGTGGGGTGTGTGGTAGTGTGATGGGGTGTGTGGTAGTGTGGACGATGTGTGTACTGTTGAGGTGTGTGTGGTAGTGTGGTGGGTGTGTGGTAGTGTGGTGGGGTGTGTGGTAGTGATCTGGGGTGTGTGGTAGTGTGGTGGTTTGTGGAACTGTCCTGGAGTAGTGTGGTAGTTTGATGGGGTGTGTGGTAGTTTGGTGGGGTGTGTGGTAGTGTGGTAGGGTGTGTGGTAGTGATCTCTGGTGTGTGGTAGTGTGTTGGGGTGTGGAACTGTGCTCGAGTAGTGTGGTAGTGTGATGGGGTGTGTGGTAGTTTGGTTGGGTGAGTGGTAGTGTGGTGGGGTTGTGTGGTAGTGTGATAGGGTGTGTGGTAGTGTGGTGGGGTGTGAGGTAGTGTGGTGGGGTGTGTGGTAGTGTGGTGGGGTGTTTGGCAGTGTGGTGGGGTGTGTGGTAGTGTTGGTGGTGTGTGGTTGTGTAATGAGTGGTGTGGCAGTGTGGTGGAGTGTGTGGTAGTGTGGTGGAGTGTGTGGTAGTGTGGTGGGGTGTGTGGTGGTGTGGTGGAGTGTGTGGTAGTGTGGTGGAGTGTGGTAGTGTGGTGGATTGTGTGGTAGTATGGTGGGGTAGTGTGGTGGGGTGTGTGGTAGTGTGGTGGAGTGTGTGGTAGTGTGGTCGATGTGTGGTTCGATGTGAAGAAAATGGAAATAAATAAATCTAGAATACTGACATGGGTTTTGTTTAAGTTGCTCGACGTAACGACAAGCTACCCTGCCATATACAATCTCTAATGATGCATCAAAAGGGAGTTATATATATACTTAGCTAATAGGGCACTGAATAAGTTGAAGCTTGCCGTAACCGCGTCCCAAGCTCTCACAATGGCGAACACGTGGTGGCTAGCTTGGCTTGGATGTCGACGCGCTTATTTGACCGGTCACGACGGATCACGTATAACAAATTAACTAGTTCTGGGATGAGTATCAGGTTAAATCTTGCTGACAACTTCACCGCAACGTGTCCTAGACTCTGACATCAAAACGAGTTGCTCAATTCCGCAACAAGTCTTCACGCCGCACACTGGCGACTTCTCCTCGAGCTGTCGTCTACCACAATGGCGTCTCCCTCTCACTCCGCGTCCCGCATTCGTCACAGAAATTATTTATCACGAATAATATTACTTTGCGCAGTTGTAGCTAAAATGCTTAACACACTGGATATAAATGTGTTTAACTTGGTAGAATCTGACGCAATACTGGTGCTTGGTTACGTAAGAATTCCAGCATTATTGTACAGATACAATTATTAGTTCAAGTGAACACTACTGTTAGTTAATTTTAGTTACTACAGTAATTAGTAGATTTTAGTAATAGTTAATAATAATACAACGGTATTGTATTAGTGTTGAAAATTTCCAACATAACTCCAGGGGGAGATTTATCGGGTCGCAGTGTTTTGTTGAGTACTGACATACCCATCCCGAAGTTAGTATTAATATTAGTATGTTAGTATGTTAGTACACACATAACGCATATCCCGGATTTGTCAAGGACATACAAGAAACTTAAGTCTTGCAGATTTCATGTTAAATGGAACATGTTATTATGAATTATCTAAAATTAATAACTAAGAAAGCCTACAATAAACTCTGTGACTGGTGTCGCTATGACATGTAATGTTTATGTTACTAAGTCTTAAAGTCTGTAAACTCTCAGATACTCTAGACGAAATAATGTCATTAATAGCCTATACAACAATTAAGAATTAAATCACACAATTTAAATAACTAAGAATCTACTGTGATGAGAATGTCCTGGGTCATAGTGACTTGTAATGATTTGTTACTTGACATCACACCACATTATCATCATGATTACTTAAATTGGATGGGAAGGTATTTGCTCTTGGTCAGAGCTGTAATAGGCTTGTAGTTTCCGCTTGCATTGTTGAGCAGCAGCTCTAGTGGGGCGGTTGCTCGGTGGATCAGAATTGCTGTCCTCGGAAACTGTTGGTGAAGCTGGTTCTGGTAAACACTCTCGTTCTGCTAATTCGAGAGGTACCAACTTCTCTAAGGTTTTCAGGGTAGTGTTGCCTCGGCATAAAACTTTCACTACTCTCAGGATACCTTGGTTATCTGGATGGATAGCAAATATTTTGCCTATGGGCCACTCTGTCCTTGGTCCATCACTGTCAACCAATACTAGGTCTCCTGGTTTAAGTTGTACTTTATTATAAGGACTCGAAGCTCCGTAGTGGTACTCTCGTAGAGCTGTGAGGTACTCTCGAATCCACACCTCATTCCACCTTTCAATTACTCTTGACAGATGTTGGTAACTTTCTACTAAGTCACTCCTGGTTACATGTGAAGGGTCGACGGGATCCTCTTCTGCTAAAGGTATGAGAGGACTCAGCAGGCCTCCATGTATCAAGTGTGAGGGACTCAGAGGTTCTCTCTGTGAGAAATCGTCTGACAGGTATGTTAATGGGCGGTTATTGACTCGCGCCTCGATTTCCACAACAAGTGTTTGGAGCTCGGAGTAACTAATTTTCTGTCGATGTAAGGTCTATCTTAAACATTTTTTGACAGTTCCTATCATTCGTTCGTAGAACCCACCTTGCCAAGGGGCTCTTGGAGCTATAAATTTCCAGTGGCATTGTCGTCTCTGTAGGACTGATTGCACTTCTGGATGATTCCATACTTCTCGCAGACAGGCTTCTCCTGCCACAAAATTTGAACCATTGTCCGATATCATCAGTTTGGGGCAGGATCTGAGAGCTGCAAATCTACAAAAAGCTTGGATGAAGGCTTCAGCACTCATATCTGAAGTCACTTCTAAATGTACGCCTCTGGTGGTAGCACACGTAAAGAGGCAAATGTAAGCTTTCACTGGTATCTTATCTGGGTTGCCAGTGAGAAGTAAGGCTCCTGTGTAATCGACACCAGTGGTTTCAAAAGGACGAAGATGAACCACTCTTTCTTCAGGGAGTGGTGGAGGTCCTGGGTAAGGACACACTCGAGCGTCGTATCTTTTGCAGATTACACAGAATTTAATAATTGATTTGACTGTTTGACGACCTTGGGGAAGCCAGTATTTCTGTCTAAGGTCGGTGAGAGTGTCTAACACTCCACCATGTAAGGTACCATATTGATGGTGATGTAAAACTAGAAGTTTGGTAATGATGTGGTGACGTGGTAGAAGGATTGGATTCTTTGTATCCAGATCAATTTTTGCATGAAGCAAACGTCCTCCACACCTCAATATATTATGGGTGTTGGCATCATACCAGATACCTAGAGACTTAGTTAATTTATCTGGAAGAGTTTCATATTCGCTTCCATATGTCTCTTGTTGTGCACGTTTGATCCAGTAGAGGATAGGATTGGGAAACTTATGTCGGATTCCTATCTTAGCAAGAAAGTCAAACACATGTGCTGTCACTCTTAATAACTTACTTAAGTTGGAATAATTGTGAGGATCAATGGCTAAGATTCGTTGAAGTTCTGGTTCTTTCATGGGAGTGGTGATATTGGTCACTATGACTTGGGGCTTTTGTTTGGGCCACTGACCACCAACAAGCCATGAAGGTCCATTGAACCACAGCGAAGACTTGATAAGTTGTTTCAGTGTTAATCCTCGAGATAAATAATCTGCAGGATTGTCCTTAGTGGGAACATGTCTGAATTTATATCCAGCAGATAATTCATGAATTTCCCTAACACGATTACTGATGTAGGGAGCTTTATTATTGTTGTTTCTTACCCATTGTAAGACTGCCTCATTGCCTGACCACACTACAATCTCACCAAAGTGGATATTATTGAGTGTCTTAGTCAGGCAATGAGCCAATCTTACTCTTACCAGCAATGCAGTCAACTCCATTTGAGGTAAAGATCTCTTCTTAATGGGAGCAACTCTTGCTTTAGATGTGAGCAAAATTGATTGTGCACTATTAACTAAATAGGCTGCTGCGCCATATGCTTCCCCAAAGGCATCGCAGAAAACGTGCAAATTTGTGGGCAAGTTTGGTCCTGAAGCATTACGAGGAAATTTCAAAACACCTAACTGATTAAAATCCGTTGAGAGTATCTGCCATTTAGCTTGTAACTCACTTGGTAACGGATCATCCCATCCCATATGTTTCTGCCAGCACTCCTGCATTAGGAGTTTGCCCCTTATTAATATAGGACTAATTAAGCCTAAAGGGTCAAATGGTTGACTGACATACGAGAGCAATGTTCTCATGGTAAGGGATGAATTATCGGTTTGTACTGATTTGACATTCATCTCGTCAGTACTTGTGTTCCATTCCACACCTAGAACCTTTAATTGATTAGGTACCTGATAACCTGGAAACTCTTTCTCGATTATCTGGTTTAATGATTTATTAATTGAGGCCCATGATTGTAGTGGCATATTGGCTCCTAATAACTCACAGTTAGCCTCATGGTAGATTTCTACCAAATTAGATTGATCATTTGTAGTTCCTTGGAAATTGTCGACATACAAGTTGTCACTAATTTCTGCCTTATAAGGGCTATTAGACTTCCTCAAATGTGTATCTAATGTTGCTTGCAATAGATACGGGGAAGATGTCGTTCCGAATAATACTGAGGCAAAGCTATATGTGATGATATCACTGTTAGGATCCAGTGGGTCCTTAATCCAGAGAAACTTAGTGTAATTACGATCCTCTTCCTGTAAACCTACTCTAAGGAAAGCTTTACTGATATCATCAGTATAAGCAAAAATACCAGTACGGAATCGTAATAGCACATCATGTAGCCTTTGGGTTAGGCTAGGTCCCGTTTGGAGACATTCATTCAAAGACACACTGCTTGGCTTCACTTTAGCACTACAGTTGAAGACAATACGTATTAGTGTTGTCAATGAATCTTTCACCACAGCGTGATGGGGTAAATAGTGACCTATTTTCCAGTCATCATTATCAACAACCTCGATAAATTTACTGTTGAGTTGATGTTGGATTAATTGATGATATATGTTCAGTTTGTCTGGCTGCTTCTGCAGTCGTGTCAATTGAGACTGCAATTGTGAGGCTGCCATAAAATAATTAACTGGAAGTTGCGGATGATTCAACTTCCATGGGAGTCTCACCCAATATTGTTTATCTTTATAGACAACTGTATCTAGATATTGTTGGTAAGTCCACATATCATCAGGGCTTGGTTGTTCAGGGATAATACCTAAAGTGTCTAAATCCCACAGACGATGTACACCTGGTTGATACCTGGTTGATGGGGTTCTGGGAGTTCTTCTACTCCCCAAGCCCGGCCCGAGGCCAGGCTCGACTTGTGAGAGTTTGGTCCACCAGGCTGTTGCTTGGAGCGGCCCGCAGGCCCACATACCCACCACAGCCCGGTTGGTCCGGCACTCCTTGGAGGAATAAATCTAGTTTCCTCTTGAAAATGTCCACGGTTGTTCCGGCAATATTTCTTATGCTTGCTGGGAGGACGTTGAACAACCGCGGACCTCTGATGTTTATACAGAGTTCTCTGATTGTGCCTATGGCACCTCTGCTCTTCACTGGTTTTATTCTACATTTTCTTCCATGTCGTTCACTCCAGTACGTTGTTATTTTACTGTGTAGATTTGGTACTTGGCCCTCCAGTATCTTCCAGGTGTATATTATTTGATATCTCGTCTTCTTTGTAGTGAGTACATTTGGAGGGCTTTGAGACGATCCCAATAATTTAGGTGCTTTATTGCGTCTATGCGTGCCTTATATGTTCTCTGTATTCCCTCTATTTCGGCAATCTCTCCTGCTCTGAAGGGGAAAGTGAGTACTGAGCAGTACTCAAGACGGGACAACACAAGTGACTTGAAGAGTACAACCATTGTGATGGGATCCCTGGATTTGAAAGTTCTCGTAATCCATCCTATCATTTTTCTGGCTGTCGCAATATTTGCTTGGTTATGCTCCTTAAACGTTAGGTCGTCAGACATTATTATTCCCAAATCCTTTACATGCTGTTTTCCTACTATGGGTACATTTGATTGTGTTTTGTACTCTGTATTATGTTTAAGGTCCTCATTTTTACCGTACCTGAGTACCTGGAATTTATCACTGTTAAACATCATGTTATTTTCTGATGCCCAGTCGAAAACTTTATTAATATCAGCTTGAAGCTTTTCAACAGGGGGATCAGACTCAATATCTTCAGATATTTCTCTGAAAAGTAGGGGTGACTGTTCCAAGCCTAGTCACGTCACTATTATATTGTTAGATTGTTGGTTGTTTGACGCTGGATTTTGTTGGAAAAGCATCGGTCCAGTAAGCAGCTTGCCTCCAGCAGATGACAACAAATTCATTCCGTGTTGTCTGGTGCATCCCGTTATAAATTTATAATAATGGTCAGCGCCTATAAGTATTCCAACATCAGTGAGGCAGTCAGAATTTATTTTGTAATCGGCTAGCCTCATGCGGTTTCGTTTAAGATATTTCGCTGTGCGAGCTAATCCTGTGACCTGCAGGTCTGTAGGAAGTTTATCTACTACTACCGCTTGTATTGGACTAGTGCAAGATTCAAGTCTCACTAAGACCTTAACTACTTGGTATTCACGAGGTCCACTATTAGTCAAGAAACCTGAAATATTTAATCTCACACTTTTGGCAGGTTTTAATTTTAACTGCTCGACTAATTGTTGTGTAATGAAGGTTTTCTGTGACCCTTGATCAAAAAGACCTCTAGTGTTAACTCTAGATTTCCTGTTTATTAGTCTAAGTTGAGCTGTAGGCAGAGTGGTATTATTGCCTGACTCAGTAGCAAGTACATTTATTTCTTGATGTACTTTGCAATATTGTACTGTGGTAGAATTCGTGGAATTCTCCCCAGTTGTCATGGATTGGGTAGAAGTTTTTCTACATAAGGCATAGTGATGTACACCTTGGTTGCATCTACTGCATGAACGTAGTTGCACTACACATTTTTTGGGATCATGAGAGCCCATGCACCTAGTGCACCTGTGTACTTCTTGTAACCGTTTAATCCTGGTATTAAAGTTAGGATAAACAGTGCATTGGTAGGTGGCATGTTCTTGACTACAGAATAGACACCTTATCTCTCTGGTTGACTTTGTTCCTTTAGTTGACAAGTCATTTGTTACACCAGAAGGAGATACTGAATAAGTACCTACATTACCACTCCCCCTTCCAGTGGATGGAGCAGTCCTAGGTTTAAATTTATTAGACTTGTTTAAAGTCATTTTTGGTTTGACTGAAGTGTCAATATGAGCTGAGTTACGATGGGAGTTAGTGGAGAAGTTTGAAACACTTTTCCCATCTTGGTTGGCTCTTTGTCTTTCGACTAAAATATGTAGACCTTCTGTAATTTCTTTCAAGGTCAAAAAGGTCTTGTTGTACATAGTACATAATTTATCTATGGTTTCTCTTGGCAATTTTCGCCTAACAACTACTTTGGTCATCCATTCAGCTGACTGAATTTGGACTTTAAGGCTTAAGGCCATGAGTAAAGATTCTAACTATAGCCTGAAAGTTTGGAGAGAATCTGTAGAATTATTAGCAGATGGTAAATCTAGCAATTTTTGAACTAAGGCAGTAATAGTTCTCTCCTTGTTATCGTAGTTGGTTTTGAGCAATTGAACAGCTAAGGTGTAACCATCACTGATCAGTGTTATATTAGAGATTACTTTCAAGGCTTCATTTTGTAACAAGCCTTGTAAATAAGTGAATTTGGTTGTTTGATGAATGTTAACTTTAGAGTCTACTGCATCTACGAATTTACTCCAGAAATCATCCCAACTTTCGTTCTCGTTACCAGAGAATGTGGGTATATTGATTTGAGGTAATTTGACCTCAGGATCTGTATGTGCAGCAGAAGCTACTGTCAATTTGTTTTTAGCAATTTGCTTCTTAAAGGGTAGAAGTTTAACCCATATATCTTCTTCATACTGAGCTAAGTCATCTATAACATCCTCATGTTCACTACTATCTACAGAAGTTGAGTAAAGTTCTGTCAAATACACTCATGTGTTGCTTAATATGGGCAAATTTACTTTCAGCAACTTGTAGTAAATCTTCTAATTCAAAGTAGTCAACAGGTGACTGTTGTGACAGATTTTGACATTTATTAATCTGTCGGGTCAAATGACCTTTCAGACCGATAAGGGTCCTTTTCATTTTTGTAGCCGTTTCCATTTTTGTGGGTAAAGGCTGGTTTGTCAGTAAATATTTGTTACTGAAATAACTGGGATATTGACTCATTCAGTGGAGTTCAATATCAATAATAATAGCCTGATGTACTTGAACAGACTATAATTTTACCTACCTAACAAGAAATAGATAACTATTTTGAGCTGTGCCCGAACTTCACTATTAGCTTTCGTCCGGTTAGCTCTTCTATATCACCATTAGATGTAATGGTGACCATTCAGCAATACTCAAAATAGGTACACACAAAATAATGAGTACAAAATGAAATAATATGGAGATACTCTAATCAGAGTTATCTCAAAGTTTAATCCTAATAATAGGGTCAGCACAAATGGTATAATACATACACTACTGACTAGCTTAAGTCTAGTCGTGATAATTCCTACCTAAGAAACTACAAATTTATTTAGTCTGGGTTTGTGCCAAATTCAGCACAATAACAGCCTAAATTCTACCTAATAAGATTGGTAAAGATTATTGTGGTGCAGTAATGTGAATATAGTTGTGCTGTATTTTTGTTTTTTTTTTTGATTTTTCAGTGTGCACTTGCACACACAAGTGAAAACAATTATGTACATAAGAAATTAAATGAACACAAGAGAATTAATTGTGTTTGGCAAGTATTCTACTGCCGTAAATAATATTTAACTCCTGAAGGTACTTCCTAATTGTGGAATAAAATGTTATCAGGGTTAGTAGTGATTAATTAGTATGGGATCAGCAATTTATATTAGTATACTGGATCCTAAAATGTTAATGAATCCACTGACTTGAGTGAATCAGTAATTATGGAATGAATTCAGACTATAATGGACAGTCTGCTGACAGCCGTATATTGAAATATTTGTATAGCCCAAATAGTTAACATATACTTGGTCCTAGTGAGGAATTAATATACAAGTTATGAGCTGTTGCTCCTGGTGACCTAAAGATTCTTACTTCAGTATGAGGTATAGGTCTAAGTGTTGTGGGTAATTGACTGTGTCCCACGAGTGCTACCTTATACATGAGGTATAAGTAGCAATGACTTAGTGTGACTTAGGCTAACCTATGTTACGCTGTTGGTAGACACAATTAATTAAAATGGTTAGTCTAGACTACTTCACACATTGATTAGTTATTACTAATTAGTATGTATATTTATATTTTATGTTTATCCGGTTCGATAAGGACAATAATGTGGGACATTTGGGGCTTGACTCTATTTATTTAATTATTAAAGTAATGAAATCAATTACGAAGGACCACCCGCTTTTATAGTAAAGAGAGAAACTAATAAAATGTGATCATTAGAAATTCCTGTAAGAACCAGTGACTATGGATAAAAATTTGGAAATATAATCACTTGATTAATTAATGGGCTGTATAAATAATTTACTTGAATCAAAGCCTCAAACACCTACATTAGGGGGTTATTGCTAGAACTTCATATATGTCTAGGAACTAGTGTGGTTCGTACACCAGTTCATTGTGTAATAACCTAATCTTATGACCAATTAAAGAATCACTAGAAAATTTATCACCAATAAGAATATAGATTATCAACATCAGAAATTAATCATTATAATAAACACGTATTATCTCCAGTGTACAGCATTCTATAAATGATAACTAAAATACTGATAATTTGAATAATTAAAGAAACACGAAAAGTCTTAGCTTGAAGACGTTTTCAAAGACATCAGTTATGAATCATCCTCGGGATCTCCGGAATTCCTCGTAGAACGCTGGGAGATGAATAACACGTGTAAAGTAACAGCTCGTGGATGCCTCACACGCGAGCTGTAATTTAAGGGATATTACGTAGCAATGTACTAGGCTACTAAATATCTATATTCAAGAAAATGGAAATAAATAAATCTAGAATACTAACATGGGTTTTGTTTAAGTTGCTCGACGTAACGACAAGCTACCCTGCCATATACAATCTCTAATGATGCATCAAAAGGGAGTTATATATATACTTAGCTAATAGGGCACTGAATAAGTTGAAGCTTGCCGAAACCGTGTCCCAAGCTCTCACAATGGCGAACACGTGGTGGCTAGCTTGGCTTGGATGTCGACGCGCTTATTTGACCGGTCACGACGGATCACGTAGAACAAATTAACTAGTTCTGGGATGAGTATCAGGTTAAATCTTGCTGACAACTTCACCCCAACGTGTCCTAGACTCTGACACCTAAACGAGTTGCTCAATTCCGCAACAAGTCTTCACGCCACACACTGGCGACTTCTCCTCGAGCTGTCGTCCATCACAACAATGGCATCTCCCCTTCCACCCCGCGTCCCGCATTCACCACAAATTATTTATCACAAATAATATTACTTCGCGCAGTTGTGGCTAAAATGCTCTGATAAAGACTGGGTTGTAATTCTAGGGAGCTAAATATTATTACTTTCTTGTCTTACGGTGGTAAACGAGAAATGGAGATGATTTTAGTTTTCTCCATGGCATTCACGCGTGACGGTAAATTCCTTACTTGATAACAATTATAACTACTAAACTCTCGATTTGGCATTATTTGGGAGTTATGTTATCTGTAAATAATTATCACACGGAATACTGATGATTTTAGAGAATCACACTCAATTCTCTAACACACTGGATATAAATGTGTTTAACTTGGTAGAATCTGACGCAATACTGGTGCTTGGTTACGTAAGAATTCCAGCATTATTGAACAGATGCAATTATTAGTTCAAGTGTACACTATTGTTAGTTAATTTTAGTTACTACAGTAATTAGTAGATTTTAGTAATAGATAATAATAATACAACAGTATTGTATTAGTGTTGGAAATTTCCAACAGTGGGTGTGTGGTAGTGTGGTGAGGTGTGTGGTAGTGTGGTAGGGTTTGTGGTAGTGATCTGGGGTGTGTGGGAGTGTGGTGGGGTGTGGAACTGTGCTGGAGTAGTGTGGTAGTGTGATGGGGTGTGTGGAAATTTGGTGGGGTGTGTGGTAGTGTGGTGGGGTTGTGTGGTAGTGTGATGGGGTGTGTGGTAGTGTGGTGGGGTGTGAGGTAGTGTGGTGGGGTGTGTGGTAGTGTGGTGGGGTGTATGGCAGTGTGGTGGGGTGTGTGGTAGTGTTGTGGGGTGTGTGGTTGTGTAATGAGAGGTGTGGCAGTGTGTGGTACGGTGGTGGAGTGTGTGGTAGTGTGGTGGGGTGTGTGGTAGTGCGGTGGAGTGTGTGGTAGTTTGGTGGAGTGTGTGGTAGTGTGGTGGAGTGTGTGGTAGTGTGGTGGGGTGTGAAACTGTGGTGGGGTAGTGTGGTGGGTGTGTGGTAGTGTGGTGGAGTGTGTGTTAGTGATCTGGGGTGCGTGGTAGTGCGGTGGGGTGTGTGGTAGTGTGGGGGATGTGTGATAGTGTGGTGCGGTGCGAGGTAGTGTGGTGGAGTGTGTCTTAGTGTGGTGGAGTGTGTGGTAGTGTGGATGTGTGTGTGGTAGTGTGGTGGGGTGTGTGGTAGTGTGGTGGGATGTGTGGTAGTGTGGTGGGGTGTGTGGTAGTGTGGTGGGGTGTGTGGTAGTGTGGTGGGGGTTTGTGGTAGTGTTGTGGGATGTGTGGTAGTGCGGTGGTGTGTGTAGTAATGTGGTGGGGTGTATGGTAGTTTGGTGGGGTTGTGTGGTAGTGTGGTGGAGTGGGTGGTAGTGTGGTGGAGTGTGTGGTAGTGTGGTGGGGTGTGGAACTGTGGTGGGGTAGTGTGGTGGGGTGTGTGGTAGTGTGGGGGAGTGTGTGGTAGTGTGGTCGATGTGTGGTACTGTGGAGGGGTGTGTGGTAGTGTGGTGGGTGTGTGGTAGTGTGGTGGGGTGTTTGGCAGTGTGGTGGGGTGTGTGGTAGTGTTGTGGGGTGTGTGGTTGTGTAATGAGAGGTGTGGCAGTGTGTGGTACGGTGGTGGAGTGTGTGGTAGTGTGGTGGGGTGTGTGGTAGTGCGGTGGAGTGTGTGGTAGTTTGGTGGAGTGTGTGGTAGTGTGGTGGAGTGTGTGGTGGGGTGTGAAACTGTGGTGGGGTAGTGTGGTGGGTGTGTGGTAGTGTGGTGGAGTGTGTGGTAGTGATCTGGGGTGCGTGGTAGTGCGGTGGGGTGTGTGGTAGTGTGGGGGATGTGTGATAGTGTGGTGCGGTGCGAGGTAGTGTGTGGTAGTGTGGTGGAGTGTGTCTTAGTGTGGTGGAGTGTGTGGTAGTGTGGATGTGTGTGTGGTAGTGTGGTGGGGTGTGTGGTAGTGTGGTGGGATGTGTGGTAGTGTGGTGGGGTGTGTGGTAGTGTGGTGGGGTGTGTGGTAGTGTGGTGGGGGTTTGTGGTAGTGTTGTGGGATGTGTGGTAGTGTGGTAGTGTGGTGGTGTGTGTAGTAATGTGGTGGGGTGTATGGTAGTTTGGTGGGGTTGTGTGGTAGTGTGGTGGAGTGGGTGGTAGTGTGGTGGGGTGTGGAACTGTGGTGGGGTAGTGTGGTGGGGTGTGTGGTAGTGTGGGGGAGTGTGTGGTAGTGTGGTCGATGTGTGGTACTGTGGAGGGGTGTGTGGTAGTGTGGTGGGTGTGTGGTAGTGTGGTGGGGTGTGAGGTAGTGTGGTGGGGTGTGTGGTAGTGTGGTGGGGTGTTTGGCAGTGTGGTGGGGTGTGTGGTAGTGTTGTGGGGTGTGTGGTTGTGTAATGAGAGGTGTGGCAGTGTGTGGTAGGGTGGTGGAGTGTGTGGTAGAGTGGTGGGGTGTGTGGTAGTGCGGTGAAGTGTGTGGTAGTTTGGTGGAGTGTGTGGTAGTGTGGTGGAGTGTGTGGCAGTGTGGTGGGGTGTGGAACTGTGGTGGGGTAGTGTGGTGGGTGTGTGGTAGTGTGGTGGGTGTGTGGTAGTGTGGTGGAGTGTGTGGTAGTGATCTGGGGTGCGTGGTAGTGTGGTGGGGTGTGTGGTAGTGTGGTGGGGGTTTGTGGTAGTGTTGTGGGATGTGTGGTAGTGTGGTGGGGTGTGTGGTAGTGTGGTGGTGTGTGGTAGTGTGGTGGGGGTTTGTGGTAGTGTGGTGGGATGTGTGGTAGTGTGGTGGTGTGTGTAGTAATGTGGTGGGGTGTATGGTAGTTTGGTGGGGTTGTGTGGTAGTGTGGTGGAGTGGGTGGTAGTGTGGTGGAGTGTGTGGTAGTGTGGTGGGGTGTGGAACTGTGGTGGGGTAGTGTGGTGAGGTGTGTGGTAGTGTGGGGGAGTGTGTGGTAGATGTGTGGTACTGTGGAGGGGTGTGTGGTAGTGTGGTGGGTGTGTGGTAGTGTGGTGGGGTGTGTGGTAGGGTGTGTGGTAGTGATCTGGGGTGCGTGGTAGTGTGGTGGGGTGTGTGGTAGTGTGGGGGATGTGTGATAGTGTGGTGAGGTGCGAGGTAGTGTGGCGGGGTGTGTGGTAGTGTGATGGGCTGTGTGGTAGTGTGGTGGAGTATGTGGTAGTGTGGATGTGTGTGTGGTAGTGTGGTGGCGTGTGTGGTAGTGTGGTGGTATGTGTGGTAGTGTGTTGGGGTGTGTGGTAGTGTGGTGGGGTGTGTGGTAGTGTGGTGGGGTGTGTGGTAGTGTGGTGGGGGTTTGTGGTAGTGTGTTGGGGTGTGTGGTAGTGTGGTGGGGTGTGTGGTAGTGTGGTGGGGTGTATGATAATTTGGTGGGGTTGTGTAGTAGTGTGGTGGGGTGTGTGGTAGTGTGGTTGGGGTGTGTGGTAGTGTAGTGGGGTGTGAGTTAGTGTGGTGGGGTTGTGTAGTATTGGTGTGCGGTGTGTGGTAGTGTGGTGGGGTGTGTGGTAGTGTGGTGGAATATGTAGTAGTGTGGTGGGGTGTGTGGTAGTGAGGTGAGGGGTGTCGTAGTGTGGTGTTTTGTGTGGTGGGGGGTGTGGTAGTGTGGTGGGGGGTGTGGTAGTGTTGTCGGGGTGTGATAGTGTGGTGGGGGGTGTGGTAGGGCGGTGGGGGGTGTGGTAGTTTGGTGGGGTAGTGTGGTAGTGTTTTGGTGTGTGGTAGTGTGGTGGGTTTGTGTGGTAGTGTGGTGGGATATGTAGTAGTGTGGTGGGATGTGTGATAGTGTGGAGGGGTTGTGTGGTAGTGTGGTGGGATATGTAGTAGTGTGGTGGGATGTGTGGTTGTGTGGTAGTGTGGTGGGATCTGTGGAAGTGTGGTGGGGTTGTGTGGTAGTGTGGTGGGTGTGCGTGGTAGTGTGGTGGGGTTGTGTAGTAGTGTGGTGGGATATGTAGTAGTGTGGTGAGGTGTGTGGTAGTGTGGTGGGGTTGTGTGGTATAGTGGTGGGGGTGTGTGGTAGTGTGATAAGGTGTGTGGTAGTGTGGTGGTGTGTATGGTAGTGTGGGGGGGGGTTTGGTAGTGTGGTGGGGTGTGTGGTAATGTTGTGGGATATGTAGTAGTGTTATGGGGTTGTGTGGTAGTGTGGTGGGGTGTGTGGGTGTGTGGTGGGTTGTGTGGTAGTGTGGTGTTGTGTGTGGTAGTGTGGTGGGGTGTGTGGTAGTGTAGTGGAGTTGTGTGGTAGTGTGGTGGGGTGTGTGGAAGTGTAGTGGGGTGTGTGCTAGTATTGTGGGGTGTGTGGTTGTGTGGTGGGGGGTGTGGTAGTGTGGTGGGGTGTGTGGAAGTGTAGTGGGGTGTGAGCTAGTATTGTGGGGCGTGTAGTTGTGTAATGGGGGTGTGGTGGAGTGGTGTGGTAGTGTGGCGGGGTGTGTAATAGTGTGATGGGGTGTGTGGTAGTGTGGACGATGTGTGTACTGTGGAGGGGGTGTGTGGTAGTGTGGTGGGGTGTGTGGTAGAGTGGTGGGGTGTGTGGTAGTGTAGGTGGGGTGTTTGGCAGTGTGGTGGGGTGTGTGGTAGTGTTGTGGGGTGTGTCGTTGTGTAATGAGGGGCGTGGCAGTGTGGAGGAGTGTGTGGTAGTGTGGGGGAGTGTGTGGTAGTGTGGTCTATGTGTGGTACTGTGGAGGGGTGTGTGGTAGTGTGGTGGGTGTGTGGTAGTGTGGTGAGGTGTGTGGTAGTGATCTGGGGTGCGTGGTAGTGTGGTGGGGTGTGTGGTAGTGTGGGGGATGTGTGATTGTGTGGTGCGGTGCGAGGTAGTGTGGTGGGGTGTGTGGTAGTGTGGTGGGGTGTGTCATTAGTGTTGTGGAGTGTGTGGTAGTGTGGATGTGTGTGTGTGGTAGTGTGGTGGGGTGTGTGGTAGTGTGGTGGGATGTGTGGTAGTGTGGTGGGGTGTGTGGTAGTGTGGTGGGGGTGTGTGGTAGTGTGGTGGGGGTTTGTGGTAGTGTTGTGGTATGTGTGGTAGTGTGGTGGGGTGTGTGGTAGTGTGGTGGGGTGTGTGGTAGTGTGGTGGGGGTTTGTGGTAGTGTGGTGGGATGTGTGGTAGTGTGGTGGTGTGAGTAGTAATGTGGTGGGGTGTATGGTAGTTTGGTGGGGTTGTGTAGTAGTGTGGTGGAGTGGGTGGTAGTGTGGTGGAGTGTGTGGTAGTGTGGTGGGGTGTGGAACTGTTGTGGGGTAGTGTGGTGGGGTGTGTGGTAGTGTGGGGGAGTGTGTGGTAGTGTGGTCGATGTGTGGTACTGTGGAGGGGTGTGTGGTAGTGTGGTGGGTGTGTGGTAGTGTGGTGGGGTGTGTGGTAGTGTGGTAGGGTGTGTGGTAGTGATCTGGGGTGCGTGGTAGTGTGGTGGGGTGTGTGGTAGTGTGGGGGATGTGTGATAGTGTGGTGCGGTGCGAGGTAGTGTGGTGGGGTGTGTGGTAGTGTGGTGGGGTGTGTGGTGGAGTGTGTGGTAGTGTGGATGTGTGTGTGGTAGTGTGGTGGGGTGTGTGGTAGTGTGGTGGTATGTGTGGTAATGTGTTGGGGTGTGTGGTAGTGTGGTGGGGTGTGTGGTAGTGTGTTGGGGTGTGTGGTAGTGTGGTGGGGTGTGTGGTAGTGTGGTGGGGTGTGTGGTAGTGAGGTGGGGTGTTTGGTAGTGTGGTGGGGGTTTGTGGTAGTGTGGTGGGATGTGTGGTAGTGTGGTGGTGTGTGTAGTAATGTGGTGGAATATGTAGTAGTGTGGTGGGGTGTGTGGTAGTGAGGTGAGGGGTGTCGTAGTGTGGTGTTTTGTGTGGTAGTGTGGTGTTTTGTGTGGTAGTGTGGTGGGGGGTGTGGTAGTGTGGTGGGGGTGTGGTAGTGTGGTGGGGGGTGTGGTAGTGTTGTGGGGGTGTGATAGTGTGGTGGGGGTGTGGTTGTGCGGTGGGGGTGTGGTAGTTTGGTGGGGTAGTGTGGTAGTGTTTTGGTGTGTGGTAGTGTGGTGGGTTTGTGTGGTAGTGTGGTGGGGTGTGTGGTAGTGTGGTGGGGGTTTGTGGTAGTGTGATGTGGTGTGTGGTAGTGTGGTGGTATGTGTGTTAATGTGTTGGGGTGTGTGGTAGTGTGGTGGGGTGTGTGGTAGTGTGGTGGGGGTTTGTGGTAGTGTGGTGGGATGTATGATAGTTTGGTGGGTTTGTGTAGTAGTGTGGTGGGGTTGTGTAGTAGTGTGGTGGGGGTTTGTGGTAGTGTGTTGGGGTGTGTGGTAGTGTGGTGGGGTGTGTGGTAGTGTGTTGGAATATGTAGTAGTGTGGTGGGGTGTGTGGTAGTGAGGTGAGGGGTGTCGTAGTGTGGTGTTTTGTGTGGTAGTGTGGTGTTTTGTGTGGTAGTGTGGTGGGGGGTGTGGTAGTGTGGTGGGGGGCGTGGTAGTGTGGTGGGGGGTGTGGTAGTGTTGTGGGGGTGTGATAGTGTGGTGGGGGGTGTGGTTGTGCGGTGGGGGTGTGGTAGTTTGGTGGGGTGGTGTGGTAGTGTTTTGGTGTGTGGTAGTGTTTTGGTGTGTGGTATTGTGGTGGGTTTGTGTGGTAGTGTGGTGGGATGTGTGATAGTGTGGAGGGGTTGTGTGGTAGTGTGGTGGGATATGTAGTAGTGTGGTGGGATGTGTGGAAGTGTGATGGGGTTGTGTGGTAGTGTGGTGGGTGGGTGTGGTAGTGTGGTGGGGTTGTGTAGTAGTGTGGTGGGATATGTAGTAGTGTGGTGGGGTGTGTGGTAGTGTGGTGGGGTTGTGTGGTATAGTGGTGGGGGTGTGATAAGGTGTGTGGTAGTGTGGTGGGGTGTGTGGTAGTGTGGGGGGGGGTTTGGTAGTGTGGTGGGGTGTGTGGTAGTGTTGCGGGATATGTAGTAGTGTTATGGGGTTGTGTGGTAGTGTGGTGGGGTGTGTGGTTGTGTGGTGGGGGGTGTGGTCGTGTGGTGTTGTGTGTGATAGTGTGGTGGGGTGTGTGGTAGTGTGGGGGGGTTTGGTAGTGTGGTGGGGTGTGTGGTAGTGTTGTGGGATATGTAGTAGTTTTATGGGGTTGTGTGGTAGTGTGGTGGGGTGTGTGGTTGTGTGGTGGGGTGTGTGGTAGAGTGGTGGGGTGTGTGGTAGTGTGGTGGGGTTGTGTGGTAGTGTGAGGGGGTGTGTGGTAGTGTGGTGGGGTGTGAGGTAGTGTGGTGGGGTTGTGTGGTAGTGTGAGGGGCTGTGTGGTAGTGTGGTGGGGTGTGAGGTAGTGTGGTGGGGTGTTTGGCAGTGTGGTGGGGTGTGTGGTAGTGTTGTGGGGTGTGTCGTTGTGTAATGAGGGGCATGGCAGTGTGGAGGAGTGTGTGGTAGTGTGGGGGAGTGTTTGGTAGTGTGGGGGAGTGTTTGGTAGTGTGGTCTATGTGTGGTACTGTGGAGGGGTGTGTGGTAGTGTGGTGGGTGTGTGGTAGTGTGGTGAGGTGTGTGGTAGTGATCTGGGGTGCGTGGTAGTGTGGTGGGGTGTGTGGTAGTGTGGGGGATGTGTGATTGTGTGGTGCGGTGCGAGGTAGTGTGGTGGGGTGTGTGGTAGTGTGGTGGGGTGTGTCTTAGTGTTGTGGAGTGTGTGGTAGTGTGGATGTGTGTGTGGTAGTGTGGTGGGGTGTGTGGTAGTGTGGTGGGATGTGTGGTAGTGTGGTGGGGTGTGTAGTAGTGTGGTGGGGTTTGTGGTGGTGTGGTGGGGGTTTGTGGTAGTGTTGTGGTATGTGTGGTAGTGTGGTGGGGTGTGTGGTAGTGTGGTGGGGTGTGTGGTAGTGTGGTGGGGGTTTGTGGTAGTGTGGTGGGATGTGTGGTAGTGTGGTGGTGTGTGTAGTAATGTGGTGGGGTGTATGGTAGTTTGGTGGGGTTGTGTAGTAGTGTGGTGGAGTGGGTGGTAGTGTGGTGGAGTGTGTGGTAGTGTGGTGGGGTGTGGAACTATGGTGGGGTAGTGTGGTGGGGTGTGTGGTAGTGTGGGGGAGTGTGTGGTAGTGTGGTCGATGTGTGGTACTGTGGAGGGGTGTGTGGTAGTGTGGTGGGTGTGTGGTAGTGTGGTGGGGTGTGTGGTAGTGTGGTAGGGTGTGTGGTAGTGATCTGGGGTGCGTGGTAGTGTGGTGGGGTGTGTGGTAGTGTGGGGGATGTGTGATAGTGTGGTGCGGTGCGAGGTAGTGTGGTGGGGTGTGTGGTAGTGTGGTGGGGTGTGTGGTGGAGTGTGTGGTAGTGTGGATGTGTGTGTGGTAGTGTGGTGGGGTGTGTGGTAGTGTGGTGGTATGTGTGGTAATGTGTTGGGGTGTGTGGTAGTGTGGTGGGGTGTGTGGTAGTGTGTTGGGGTGTGTGGTAGTGAGGTGGGGTGTTTGGTAGTGTGGTGGGGGTTTGTGGTAGTGTGGTGGGATGTGTGGTAGTGTGGTGGTGTGTGTAGTAATGTGGTGGAATATGTAGTAGTGTGGTGGGGTGTGTGGTAGTGAGGTGAGGGATGTCGTAGTGTGGTGTTTTGTGTGGTAGTGTGGTGTTTTGTGTGGTAGTGTGGTGGGGGGTGTGGTAGTGTGGTGGGGGGTGTGGTAGTGTGGTGGGGGTGTGGTAGTGTTGTGGGGGTGTGATAGTGTGGTGGGGGGTGTGGTTGTGCGGTGGGGGTGTGGTACATGGTGGGGTAGTGTGGTAGTGTTTTGGTGTGTGGTAGTGTGGTGGGTTTGTGTGGTAGTGTGGTGAGGTGGGGTGTGTGGTAGTGTGGTGGGGGTTTGTGGTAGTGTGTTGTGGTGTGTGGTAGTGTGGTGGTATGTGTGTTAATGTGTTGGGGTGTGTGGTAGTGTGGTGGGGTGTGTGGTAGTGTGGTGGGGGTTTGTGGTAGTGTGGTGGGGTGTATGATAGTTTGGTGGGTTTGTGTAGTAGTGTGGTGGGGTTGTGTAGTAGTGTGGTGGGGGTTTGTGGTAGTGTGTTGGGGTGTGTGGTAGTGTGGTGGGGTGTGTGGTAGTGTGTTGGAATATGTAGTAGTGTGGTGGGGTGTGTGGTAGTGAGGTGAGGGGTGTCGTAGTGTGGTGTTTTGTGTGGTAGTGTGGTGTTTTGTGTGGTAGTGTGGTGGGGGGTGTGGTAGTGTGGTGGGGGGTGTGGTAGTGTGGTGGGGGGTGTGGTAGTGTTGTGGGGGTGTGATAGTGTGGTGGGGGGTGTGGTTGTGCGGTGGGGGTGTGGTAGTTTGGTGGGGTGGTGTGGTAGTGTTTTGGTGTGTGGTAGTGTGGTGGGTTTGTGTGGTAGTGTGGTGGGATGTGTGATAGTATGGAGGGGTTGTGTGGTAGTGTGGTGGGATATGTAGTAGTGTGGTGGGATGTGTGGAAGTGTGATGGGGGTGTGTGGTAGTGTGGTGGGGTTGTGTGGTATAGTGGTGGGGGTGTGATAAGGTGTGTGGTAGTGTGGTGGGGTGTGTGGTAGTGTGGGGGGGGGTTTGGTAGTGTGGTGGGGTGTGTGGTAGTGTTGCGGGATATGTAGTAGTGTTAGGGGTTGTGTGGTAGTGTGGTGGGGTGTGTGGTTGTGTGGTGGGGGGTGTGGTAGTGTGGTGTTGTGTGTGATAGTGTGGTGGGGTGTGTGGTAGTGTGGGGGGGGGTTTGGTAGTGTGGTGGGGTGTGTGGTAGTGTTGTGGGATATGTAGTAGTTTTATGGGGTTGTGTGGTAGTGTGGTGGGGTGTGTGGAAGTGTAGTGGGGTGTGAGCTAGTATTGTGGGGTGTGTAGTTGTGTAATGGGGGTGTGGTGGAGTGGTGTGGTAGTGTGGTGGGGTGTGTAATAGTGTGATGGGGTGTGTGGTAGTGTGGACGATGTGTGTACTGTGGAGGGGTGTGTGGTAGTGTGGTGGGGTGTGTGGTAGTGTGGTGGGGTGTGTGGTAGTGTGGTGGGGTTGTGTCGTAGTGTGAGGGGGTGTGTGTTAGTGTGGTGGGGTGAGAGGTAGTGTGGTGGGGTTTGTGTGGTAGTGTGAGGGACTGTGTGGTAGTGTGGTGGGGTGTGAGGTAATGTGGTGGGGTGTTTGGCAGTGTGGTGGGGTGTGTGGTAGTGTTGTGGGGTGTGTCGTTGTGTAATGAGGGGCGTGGCAGTGTGGTGAAGTGTGTGGCAGTGTGGTGAAGTGTGTGTTAGTGTGGTGGAGTGTGTGGTAGTGTGGTGGGGTGTGTGGTAGTGTGGTGGAGTGTGTGGTAGTGTGGTGGAGTGTGTGATAGTGTGGTGAAGTGTATGGTAGTGTGGTGGGGTGTGGAACTGTGGTGGGGTAGTGTGTGGTAGTGTGGTGGAGTGTGTGGTAGTGTGGTCGATGTGTGGTACTGTGGAAGGGTGTGTGGAAGTGTGGTGGGTGTGTGGTAGTGTGGTGGGGTGAGAGGGAAAGTGTTGCCTCCCTGTCCTATTACGAAAGTGAGTGTTGCCTCCCAGGCATACTGTGTTGGTGAGAGGGTGAGTGTTGCTACCCTGGCTTACTGTGTTGGTGAGAGGGAGAGTGTTGCCTCCCTGGCCTACTGTGTTGGTGACAGCCTCCCTGGCCTACTGTGTTGGTGACAGGGTGGGTGTTGCCTCCGTTGCCTACTGTGTTGGTGAGAGGAAGAGTTTTGCCTCCCTGGCATACTGTGTTGGTGAGAGGGTGTGTTTCCTCCCTGGCCAACTCTGTTGGTGAGAGGGAGACTGTTCCATCCCTTGTCATACTGTGTTGGTGAGAGGGTGAGTATTGTCTCCCTGGCCTACTGTGTTGGTGAGAGGGTGAGTGTTGCCTCCTTGGCCTACTGTGATGGTGAGAGGGTGAGTGTTGCCTCCCTGTCCTACTGTGTTGGTGAGAGGGTGAGTGTTGCCTCCCTGTCCTACTGTGTTGGTGAGAGGGTGAGTGTTGCCTCCCTGGCCTACTGTGTTGGTGAGAGGGTGAGTGTTGCCTCCCTGTCCTACTGTGTTGGTGAGAGGGTGAGTGTTGCCTCCCTGGCCTACTGTGTTGGTGAGAGGGAGTGTGGTGCCTCCCTGTCCTACTGTGTTGGTGAGAGGGTGAGTGTTGCCTCCCTAGACTACTGTGTTGGTGAGAGGGAGAGTGTTGCCTTCCTGGCCTACTGTGTTGGTGAGATGGAGAGTGTTGCCTCCCTGGCCTACTGTGTTGGTGAGAGGGTGAGTGTTGCCTCCCTGTCCTACTGTGTTGGTGACAGGGTGAGTGTTGCCTCCCTGGTCTACTGTGTTGGTGAGAGGGTGAGTGTTACCACCCAGGCCTACTGTGTTGGTGAGAGGGAGAGTGTTGCCACCCTGGCCTACTGTGTTGGTGAGAGGGTGAGTGTTGCCACCCTGGCCTACTGTGTTGGGGAGAGGGAGAGTGTTGCCTCCCTGTCCTACGGTGTTGGTGGAAGGGTGAGTGTTTCCTTTCTGGCCTACTGTGTTGGTGAGAGGTTGAGTGTTGCCTCCTTGGCCTACTATTTTGGTGAGAGGATGAGTGTTGCGTCCCTGGCCTACTGTGTTGGTGAGGGAGTGAGTGTTGCCTCCCTGGTCTACTGTGTTGGTGAGAGGGTGAGTGCTGCCTTTCTGGCCTACTGTGTTGGTGAGAGTGAGAGTGTTGCCTCCCTGGCCTACTGTGTTGGTGAGAGGGTGAGTGTTGCCTCCCGGGCCTACTGTGTTGGTGAAAGTGTGAGTGTTGCCTCCCTGGCCTACTGTGTTCGTGAGAGGGTGAGTGTTGCCTCCCTGGCCTACTGTGTTGTTGAGAGAATGAGTGTTGCCACCCTAGCCTACAGTGTTGGTGAAAGGGTCTGTGTTACCTCCATGGACTATTGTGTTGGTGAGAGGGTGAGTGTTTCCTCCCAGGCCAACTGTGTTGTTGAGAGGGTCTGTGTTACCTCCATGGACTATTGTGTTGGTGAGAGGGTGAGTGTTTCCTCCCTGGCCTACTGTATTGGTGAGAGGATGAGTGTTGCGTCCCTGGCCTACCTTGTTTGTGAGAGAATGAGCGTCGCCACCCTGGCCTACTATGTTGGTGAGGGGGTGGGTGTTGCCTCCCTGGCCTACTGTGTTAGTGAGGGAGTGAGTGTTGCCTCCCTGGCCTAGTGTGTTGGTGAGTGGATGAGTGTTGCCTCCCTAACCTACTGTGTTGGTGAGAGGGTGAGTGTTGCCTTTCTGGAATACTGTGTTGGTGAGAAGGTGTGTGTTGCCTCCCTGTCCTTCTGTGTTGGTGAGAGGGAGAGTGTTGCCTCCCTGGCCTACTGTGTTGGTGAGAGGGAGAGTGTTGCCTCCGTGGCCTACTGTGTTGGTGACAGGGAGAGTGTTGCCTCCCTGGCCTACTGTGTTGGTGAGAGGGAGAGTGTTGCCTCCCTGTCCTACTGTGTTGGTGCGATCGTGAGTGTTGCCTTCCTGGCCTACTGTTTTGGTGAGAGAGTGAGTGTTGCTACCCTGGCTTACTGTGTTGGTGAGAGGGAGAGTGTTTCCTCCCTGTCCTATTGCGAAGGTGAGTGTTGCCTCCCTGGCATACTGTGTTGGTGAGAGAGTGAGTGTTGCTACCCTGGCTTACTGTGTTGGTGAGAGGGAGAGTGTTTCCTCCCTGGCCTACTGTGTTGGTGAGAGGGAGAGTGTTGCCTCCCTGGCCTACTGTGTTGGTGAGATGGTGAGTGTTACCTCCATGGCCTACTGTGTTGTTGAAAGGGAGAGTGGTGCCTCACTGTTCTACTGTGTTGGTGAGGGGGTGAGTGTTGCCTCCCTTGACTACTGTGTTGGTGAGAGGGAGAGTGTTGCCTCCCTGGCCTAGTGTGTTGGTGACAGGGTGAGTGTGGCCTCCCTGGCCTTCTGTGTTGGTGAGAGGGTGAGTGATTCCTCCCTGGCCTACTGTGTTGTTGAGAGTGTGAGAGTGGCCTCCCTGGCCTACTGTGTTGGTGAGAGTGTGAGTGTTGCCTCCCTGGCCTACTGTGTTGGTGAGAGAGTGAGTGCTGCCACTCTGGCCAACAGTGTTGTTTAGAGGGTGAGTGTTGCCTCCCTGGCCTACTGTGTTGGTGAGAGGGAGAGTGTTGCCTCCCTGGCCTACTTTGTTGGTGGAAGGGTGAGTGTTGCCTCCCTGGCCTACTGTGTTGGTGAGATGGAGAGTGTTGCCTCCCTGGCCTACTGTGTTGGTGAGAGGGAGAGTGTTGCCTCCCTGTCCTACTGTGTTGGTGCGATCGTGAGTGTTGCCTTCCTGGCCTACTGTTTTGGTGAGAGAGTGAGTGTTGCTACCCTGGCTTACTGTGTTGGTGAGAGGGAGAGTGTTTCCTCCCTGTCCTATTGCGAAGGTGAGTGTTGCCTCCCTGGCATACTGTGTTGGTGAGAGAGTGAGTGTTGCTACCCTGGCTTACTGTGTTGGTGAGAGGGAGAGTGTTTCCTCCCTGGCCTACTGTGTTGGTGAGAGGGAGAGTGTTGCCTCCCTGGCCTACTGTGTTGGTGAGATGGTGAGTGTTACCTCCATGGCCTACTGTGTTGTTGAAAGGGAGAGTGGTGCCTCACTGTTTACTGTGTTGGTGAGGGGGTGAGTGTTGCCTCCCTTGACTACTGTGTTGGTGAGAGGGAGAGTGTTGCCTCCCTGGCCTAGTGTGTTGGTGACAGGGTGAGTGTGGCCTCCCTGGCCTTCTGTGTTGGTGAGAGGGTGAGTGTTTCCTCCCTGGCCTACTGTGTTGGTGAGAGGGAGAGTGTTGCCTCCCTGGCCTACTGTGTTGGTGAGATGGTGAGTGTTACCTCCATGGCCTACTGTGTTGTTGAAAGGGAGAGTGGTGCCTCACTGTTCTACTGTGTTGGTGAGGGGGTGAGTGTTGCCTCCCTTGACTACTGTGTTGGTGAGAGGGAGAGTGTTGCCTCCCTGGCCTAGTGTGTTGGTGACAGGGTGAGTGTGGCCTCCCTGGCCTTCTGTGTTGGTGAGAGGGTGAGTGTTTCCTCCCTGGCCTACTGTGTTGTTGAGAGTGTGAGAGTGGCCTCCCTGGCCTACTGTGTTGGTGAGAGTGTGAGTGTTGCCTCCCTGGCCTACTGTGTTGGTGAGAGAGTGAGTGCTGCCACTCTGGCCAACAGTGTTGTTTAGAGGGTGAGTGTTGCCTCCCTGGCCTACTGTGTTGGTGAGAGGGAGAGTGTTGCCTCCCTGGCCTACTTTGTTGGTGGAAGGGTGAGTGTTGCCTCCCTGGCCTACTGTGTTGGTGAGATGGAGAGTGTTGCCTCCCTGGCCTACTGTGTTGGTGAGAGGGAGAGTGTTGCCTCCCTGTCCTACTGTGTTGGTGCGATCGTGAGTGTTGCCTTCCTGGCCTACTGTTTTGGTGAGAGAGTGAGTGTTGCTACCCTGGCTTACTGTGTTGGTGAGAGGGAGAGTGTTTCCTCCCTGTCCTATTGCGAAGGTGAGTGTTGCCTCCCTGGCATACTGTGTTGGTGAGAGAGTGAGTGTTGCTACCCTGGCTTACTGTGTTGGTGAGAGGGAGAGTGTTTCCTCCCTGGCCTACTGTGTTGGTGAGAGGGAGAGTGTTGCCTCCCTGGCCTACTGTGTTGGTGAGATGGTGAGTGTTACCTCCATGGCCTACTGTGTTGTTGAAAGGGAGAGTGGTGCCTCACTGTTCTACTGTGTTGGTGAGGGGGTGAGTGTTGCCTCCCTTGACTACTGTGTTGGTGAGAGGGAGAGTGTTGCCTCCCTGGCCTAGTGTGTTGGTGACAGGGTGAGTGTGGCCTCCCTGGCCTTCTGTGTTGGTGAGAGGGTGAGTGTTTCCTCCCTGGCCTACTGTGTTGTTGAGAGTGTGAGAGTGGCCTCCCTGGCCTACTGTGTTGGTGAGAGTGTGAGTGTTGCCTCCCTGGCCTACTGTGTTGGTGAGAGAGTGAGTGTTGCTACCCTGGCTTACTGTGTTGGTGAGAGGGAGAGTGTTTCCTCCCTGGCCTACTGTGTTGGTGAGATGGTGAGTGTTGCTTCCCTGTCCTACTGAGTTGGTGAGAGGGTGAGTGTTTTCTCCCTGGCATACTGTGTTGGTGAGAGGGTGAGTGTTGCCTCCATGGCCTACTGTGTTGGTGAGAGGGAGAGTGATGCCTCCCTGTTCTACTGTGTTGGTGAGGGGGTGAGTGTTGCCTCCCTTGACTACTGTGTTGGTAAGATGGAGAGTGTTGTCACCCTGGTCTACTGTGTTGGTGAGATGGAGAGTGTTGCCTCCCTGTCCTATTGCGAAGGTGAGTGTTGCCTCCCTGGCCTACTGTGTTGGTGAGAGGGAGAGTGTTGCCTCCCTGGCCTACTTTGTTGGTGGGAGGGTGAGTGTTGCCTTCCTGGCCTACTGTGTTGGTGAGATGGAGAGTGTTGCCTCCCTGGCCTACTGTGATGGTGAGAGGGTGAGTGTTGCCTCCCTGGCCTACTGTGTTGGTGAGAGGGTGAGTGTTGCCTCCCTGGCCTACTGTGTTGGTAAGAGGGAAAGTGTTGCCTCCCTGGCCTACAGTGTTGGTAAGAGGGAAAGTGTTGCCTCCCTGGCCTACAGTGTTGGTAAGAGGGAAAGTGTTGCCTCCCTGGCCTACAGTGTTGGTAAGAGGGAAAGTGTTGCCTCCCTGCCCTACAGTGTTGGTAAGAGGGAAAGTGTTGCCTCCCTGGCCTACAGTGTTGGTAAGAGGGAAAGTGTTGCCTCCCTGGCCTACAGTGTTGGTAAGAGGGAAAGTGTTGCCTCCCTGGCCTACTGTGTTGGTGAGAGGGAGAGTGCTGCCTCCCTGGTCTACTGTGTTGGTGAGGGGGTGAGTGTTGTCACCCTGGTCGACTGTGTTGGTGAGAGGGAGTGTGGTGCCTCCCTGTCCTACTGTGTTGGTGAGAGGGTGAGTGTTGCCTCCCTTGACTACTGTGTTGGTGAGATGGAGAGTGTTGTCACCCTGGTCTACTGTGTTGGTGAGATGGAGAGTGTTGCCTCCCTGGCCTACTGTGTTGGTGAGAGAGTGAGTGTTGTCACCCTGGTCGACTGTGTTGGTGAGAGGGAGTGTGGTGCCTCCCTGTCCTACTGTGTTGGTGAGAGGGTGAGTGTTGCCTCCCTAGACTACTGTGTTGGTGAGAGGGAGAGTGTTGCCTTCCTGGCCTACTGTGTTGGTGAGATGGAGAGTGTTGCCTCCCTGGCCTACTGTGTTGGTGAGAGGGTGAGTGTTGCCTCCCTGTCCTACTGTGTTGGTGACAGGGTGAGTGTTGCCTCCCTGGTCTACTGTGTTGGTGAGAGGGTGTGTTACCACCCAGGCCTACTGTGTTGGTGAGAGGGAGAGTGTTGCCACCCTGGCATACTGTGTTGGTGAGAGGGTGAGTGTTGCCACCCTGGCCTACTGTGTTGGGGAGAGGGAGAGTGTTGCCTCCCTGTCCTACGGTGTTGGTGGAAGGGTGAGTGTTTCCTTTCTGGCCTACTGTGTTGGTGAGAGGTTGAGTGTTGCCTCCTTGGCCTACTATTTTGGTGAGAGGATGAGTGTTGCGTCCCTGGCCTACTGTGTTGGTGAGGGAGTGAGTGTTGCCTCCCTGGTCTACTGTGTTGGTGAGAGGGTGAGTGCTGCCTTTCTGGCCTACTGTGTTGGTGAGAGTGAGAGTGTTGCCTCCCTGGCCTACTGTGTTGGTGGGAGGGTGAGTGTTGCCTCCCGGGCCTACTGTGTTGGTGAAAGTGTGAGTGTTGCCTCCCTGGCCTACTGTGTTCGTGAGAGGGTGAGTGTTGCCTCCCTGGCCTACTGTGTCGTTGAGAGAATGAGTGTTGCCACCCTAGCTTACAGTGTTGGTGAGAGGGTCTGTGTTACCTCCATGGACTATTGTGTTGGTGAGAGGGTGAGTGTTTCCTTCCAGGCCTACTGTGTTGTTGAGAGGGTCTGTGTTACCTCCATGGACTATTGTGTTGGTGAGAGGGTGAGTGTTTCCTCCCTGGCCTACTGTATTGGTGAGAGGATGAGTGTTGCGTCCCTGGCCTACCTTGTTTGTGAGAGAATGAGCGTCGCCACCCTGGCCTACTATGTTGGTTAGGGGGTGGGTGTTGCCTCCCTGGCCTACTGTGTTAGTGAGGGAGTGAGTGTTGCCTCCCTGGCCTAGTGTGTTGGTGAGTGGATGAGTGTTGCCTCCCTGGCCTACTGTGTTGGTGAGAGGGTGAGTGTTGCCTTTCTGGAATACTGTGTTGGTGAGAGGGTGTGTGTTGCCTCCCTGTCCTTCTGTGTTGGTGAGAGGGAGAGTGTTGCCTCCCTGGCCTACTGTGTTGGTGAGAGGGAGAGTGTTGCCTCCGTGGCCTACTGTGTTGGTGACAGGGAGAGTGTTGCCTCCCTGGCCTACTGTGTTGGTGAGAGGGTGAGTGTTGCCTCTCTGGAATACTGTATTTGTGAGAGGGAGAGTGTTGCCACCCTGGCCTACTGTGTTGGTTAGAGGTTGAGTGCTGCCACTCTGGCCAACAGTGTTGTTTAGAGGGTGAGTGTTGCCTCCCTGGCCTACTGTGTTGGTGAGAGGGAGAGTGTTGCCTCCCTGGCCTACTTTGTTGGTGGAAGGGTGAGTGTTGCCTCCCTGGCCTACTGTGTTGGTGAGATGGAGAGAGTTGCCTCCCTGGCCTACTGTGTTGGTGAGAGGGAGAGTGTTGCCTCCCTGTCCTACTGTGTTGGTGCGATCGTGAGTGTTGCCTTCCTGGCCTACTGTTTTGGTGAGAGAGTGAGTGTTGCTACCCTGGCTTACTGTGTTGGTGAGAGGGAGAGTGTTTCCTCCCTGTCCTATTGCGAAGGTGAGTGTTGCCTCCCTGGCATACTGTGTTGGTGAGAGAGTGAGTGTTGCTACCCTGGCTTACTGTGTTGGTGAGAGGGAGAGTGTTTCCTCCCTGGCCTACTGTGTTGGTGAGAGGGAGAGTGTTGCCTCCCTGGCCTACTGTGTTGGTGAGATGGTGAGTGTTACCTCCATGGCCTACTGTGTTGTTGAAAGGGAGAGTGGTGCCTCACTGTTCTACTGTGTTGGTGAGGGGGTGAGTGTTGCCTCCCTAGACTACTGTGTTGGTGAGAGGGAGAGTGTTGCCTCCCTGGCCTAGTGTGTTGGTGACAGGGTGAGTGTGGCCTCCCTGGCCTTCTGTGTTGGTGAGAGGGTGAGTGTTTCCTCCCTGGCCTACTGTGTTGTTGAGAGTGTGAGAGTTGCCTCCCTGGCCTACTGTGTTGGTGAGAGTGTGAGTGTTGCCTCCCTGGCCTACTGTGTTGGTGAGAGAGTGAGTGTTGCTACCCTGGCTTACTGTGTTGGTGAGAGGGAGAGTGTTTCCTCCCTGGCCTACTGTGTTGGTGAGATGGTGAGTGTTGCTTCCCTGTCCTACTGAGTTGGTGAGAGGGTGAGTGTTTTCTCCCTGGCATACTGTGTTGGTGAGAGGGTGAGTGTTGCCTCCCTGGCCTACGGTGTTGGTGAGAGGGAGAGTGATGCCTCCCAGTTCTACTGTGTTGGTGAGGGGGTGAGTGTTGCCTCCCTTGACTACTGTGTTGGTAAGATGGAGAGTGTTGTCACCCTGGTCTACTGTGTTGGTGAGATGGAGAGTGTTGCCTCCCTGTCCTATTGCGAAGGTGAGTGTTGCCTCCCTGGCCTACTGTGTTGGTGAGAGGGAGAGTGTTGCCTCCCTGGCCTACTTTGTTGGTGGGAGGGTGAGTGTTGCCTTCCTGGCCTACTGTGTTGGTGAGATGGAGAGTGTTGCCTCCCTGGCCTACTGTGATGGTGAGAGGGTGAGTGTTGCCTCCCTGGCCTACTGTGTTGGTGAGAGGGTGAGTGTTGCCTCCCTGGCCTACTGTGTTGGTAAGAGGGAAAGTGTTGCCTCCCTGGCCTACAGTGTTGGTAAGAGGGAAAGTGTTGCCTCCCTGGCCTACAGTGTTGGTAAGAGGGAAAGTGTTGCCTCCCTGGCCTACAGTGTTGGTAAGAGGGAAAGTGTTGCCTCCCTGCCCTACAGTGTTGGTAAGAGGGAAAGTGTTGCCTCCCTGGCCTACAGTGTTGGTAAGAGGGAAAGTGTTGCCTCCCTGGCCTACAGTGTTGGTGAGAGGGTGAGTGTTGCCTCCCTGGCCTACAGTGTTGGTAAGAGGGAAAGTGTTGCCTCCCTGTCCTATTGCGAAGGTGAGTGTTGCCTCCCTGGCCTACTGTGTTGGTGAGAGGGAGAGTGCTGCCTCCCTGTTCTACTGTGTTGGTGAGGGGGTGAGTGTTGCCTCCCTTGACTACTGTGTTGGTGAGATGGAGAGTGTTGCCTCCCTGGCCTACTGTGTTGGTGAGAGAGTGAGTGTTGTCACCCTGGTCGACTGTGTTGGTGAGATGGTGAGTGTTGCTTCCCTGTCCTACTGAATTGGTGAGAGGGTGAGTGTTGCTACCCTGGCTTACTGTGTTGGTGAGAGGGTGAGTGTTGCTACCCTGGCTTACTGTGTTGGTGAGAGGGTGAGTGTTGCTACCCTGGCTTACTGTGTTGGTGAGAGGGTGAGTGTTGCCTCCCTGGCCTACTGTGTTGGTGAGAGGGTGCGTGTTTCTTCCCTGGCCTACTTTGTTGGTGGGAGGGTGAGTGGTTCTTCCGTGGACTACTGTGTTGGTGAGAGGGTGAATATTGTCTCCCAGGCCTACTGTGTTGGTGAGAGGGTAATACTGTTTTGATGAGAGGGTGAGTGTTGCCTCCCTGGCCTACTGTGGTAGTGAGAGGGTGAGTGTTGCCAAACTGGCCTACTGTGTTGGTGAGGGGGTGAGTGTTGCCTCCCTGGCCTACTGTGTTGGTGAGAGAGAGAGTGTTGCCTCCCTGGCCTACTGTGTTGGTGAGAGGGTGAGTGTTGCCTCCCTGGCCTACTGTGGTAGTGAGAGGGTGAGTGTTGCCAAACTGGCCTACTGTGTTGGTGAGAAGGTGAGTGTTTTCTCCCTGAGCTTCTGTGTTGGTGAGAGAGTGAGTGTTGCCTCCCTGGCCTACTGTGGTAGTGAGAGGGTGAGTGTTGCCAAACTGGCCTACTGTGTTGGTGAGAGAGAGAGTGGTGCCTCCCTGGCCTACTGTGTTGGTGAGAAGGTGAGTGTTTTCTCCCTGAGCTTCTGTGTTGGTGAGGGGGTGAGTGTTGCCTCCCTGGCCTACTGTGTTGGTGAGAGAGAGAGAGTGTTGCCTCCCTGGCCTACTGTGTTGGTGAGAGGGTGAGTGATGCCAAACTGGCCTACTGTTTTGATGAGAGGGTGAGTGTTGCCTCGCTGTTCTATTGTGATGGTGAGAGGGTAAATGTTGCCACCCTGGCCTACTGTGTTGGTGAGAGGGTGAGTGTTTGCTCCTTGGCCTACTGTGTTGGTGAGAGAGTGAGAGGCCTCGCTGGCCTACTGTGTTGGAGAGAGGGTGAGTGTTGCCTCCCTGGCCTACTATGTTGGTGAGTGGGTGAGTGTTCCCTCCCTGGCCTTCTGTGTTGGTGAGAGGGTGAGTGTTGCCTCCCTTGCCTACTGTGTTGGTGAGAGGGAGAGTGTTCCATCCCTTGTCATACTGTGTTGGTGAGAGGGTGAGTGTTGCCTCCCTACCCTACTGTGTTGGTGAGAGGGTGAGTTTTGTCTCCCTGGCCTACTGTGTTGGTGAGAGGGCGAGTGTTACCTCCCTGGTCTACTGTGTTGGTGAGAGGGAGAATGTTGCCCCCCTGGCCTACTGTGTTGGTGAGAGGGATAATGT